>NC_090651.1:121885750-122053250 GCF_040937935.1 Hyperolius riggenbachi | reverse complement strand
ACTGAGAGGGATATGGATGTTTCCTTTTAAACAATACCAGTTGCCTGGCTATTCTTCTGATCTATTTGGCTGTAGTGGTGGCTGAATCACACACCTGAAACAAGCATGCAGCTATTCCAGTCTGACTTCAGTCAGAGCACCTGATCTGCATGCTTGTTCAGGGGCTGTAGCTGAAAGCATTAGAGACAGAAGATCAGCAGGAGAGTCAGGCAACTGGTATTATTTTAAAAGGAAAAATCCATATCCTTCTCAGTTTAGGTTTCCTTTAACTGACATTGCTGCAATATATCCTGTCTAGGAAATGGGATGTAATGCAGAAGGGTTAGCTTGAATTCCACTAAAGGCAAAAAAAACGACAAAAAAAGCTTTAATTTTAATAACTTTAACTTTGCACTTAATAACTTTCACTTCCATTTGTTTTACTGCTGTCAATGTCTCTATTGGGGAGAATATCTCTCACTTAATGGCTTTAATATAAATCCTGGTGGTCTCCTCCACCTCCACCATAAAAACACCCTTCAGGAGTAACACTCACCGAGTCGGCCAGGCTACAATTACAGTATTCAGAAAAGAGCATATGGGGCATCAATGGGCTTCCTGTGCCACTACAATCGTGTGACTTTTCATAAGAGATTGTAAGTGCAATTCTGAATTAAAGATTATGTTTTTACACATATTTTGCGCAATGAGAGTATTATTGACATTGAGACAAAACGGGTGAAGATTAGTATCTACTAATGCTACATCTATCGGGAGATGTGCAATAAACTTGTGGTGACCATATGGTGGAAGTGGACATTTCTTACCACATTGTGAGTAAGTTTGGAGACCGTAGTGGTACGAGTAGCCTGTTAATGCTCCATATGCTCTAGCCTGACTACTGCAATCATAATCTGGCCAACTCGGTTAGCCTTATTCCCTGAGGGTGTTTTTATGGTGAAGGTGTCGTCAGAGGAAGAGCACTGACAGCATTACAATCTATCATTCACAAGAGAGACTCAGCTCAGCTTAAATATATTGTCAACCTATGCATGGACACTGTGTATACACCATTTTAATCTTGGATTAACCGCTAAGAATGTTATGTATTGTTTGTAATTGCTTACTGCCGATATCCCTAGCTACTTATACTTGGGATTACCTACTCTAGCTCCCTATATTGGGGGGCTATAACTTGGTCATCAAGGGGTCTAATAAAAGAAATTTCAGGGGGGGGGGATGAAATTAAAATTTTGTCATGGGGCCCAATGATTTCTAGCTATGCCCCTGGATTGCTGTACCCTTATTGCACAGATTAATTCACTTCCTTTCTGAAGAGGAAGTGAGGAAACTTCCCCTCTTTGGATGGGAACACAGAGAAATAAAAATCCAGAAAGGTTTTTGAGCCATTTTCACACTAATGCTAGCTTAATGATTGTTATAAAGTGCTGATTATGCTAACATGACTGTATTATAAACATTAGAGGACTGTTGATACTATCGCTATCTGTGATCATGTCAGGTCTGTCGCATTCACATTTTCTAGAAGCTAAAAAAAAGTATTTTGTAAATAGCAAAAACATCTGCTGAAGTAAAACTCAACTAAAGAGTGAAATCAAGGCCTTAAGTGAGACAGGAGGGAGACAGAGCTTGGTGTCCCAGCCAAGTGGCCCATTCAACTCCTACGTGGGTTGGTTGGCTCCACCCGATTCGTGAAGAGTAGGTGTAAATTCACATAATGCATTCAGCACATGGTCAAAATGGACAGGCTAGACTACTTCTGTTTGGGAAAATAATTTTGGAGGGTTGAGTCTTGATGCCTATAGTTTATTGTTGTAGGGTATAAGGAGTCTTTAACACTTCAAAAGGAAACCAGAAATAGGAGTAACACAGATAGTGCTATTCTTGATGTATTTTACTTCAAAAAGACTAATTGTCTTGTCTTTGTCTATAGGAAAAATCATTTTGCATAAAAAGGGTGGGATTGAAACGTGATCATATGATTGTAGCCAGCCAGAGATTTAGAGATGCAGCTATGAAGAAAATAAAAGCCTTTCTCCTATCCACAATTATAAGGCTGGTCACAATCCCATCATGTGGTCAATTTTACTTCCTGTTTCATCCTACATTAATGAACTGCTGTAGAGCAGATTAGTCATTTCTAATGAAGTCTAAGGCCCGGTTCACATTAGCGGTGGCCGTCCGGAATCGCCGTGCCGGAGCCGGACCGCTTGCAGAACGGACGGAACGGACGCACGGCAATAGCAATGAAAGCCTATGCGTCCGTTCACATGCGTCCGTTCTGCCGGACCGGAGCCGGACCGGATCCGGACCGGATCCGGACTCCGGCGTCCGTTCCAACATGCGCTATTTTTTGGTCCGGCTCCTCCGGCAGCCGTATCCGGAGCGGAGCCGGACTGCACCATCCGGCCAATACAAAGCAATGAGAGCCGGAGAGCGCACAACACACTGGCTACAAAAACCGGACGTTCTACCCCACTTCCTATGCATTTTGGATGGGGACCACATGGGCCAAGAGTGGGGCAGCAGCGATTTCATGCTGGAGCTCGTTTTGGCAGCAACATGTCTGATGTCTGATAACGAGGAGGCGAACAACAGAAAGGAGAGAATTCCCAGGTTTACGAGTAAAAAATGCCTGGATCCATGGTCCCAACTGCAGTCTCTGTATCCACGGATGGTCTCCACACGTCCACCTGTCTCCAACAATGACCCCAGACCCTTCTGCTGACCTCCCAGACCCCAGGTATTTACAGGATGGTATCTCCTTAAGAAACCGGATCCGGACCGCAACCGTGTTCACACCGCACGGAAACCGGATGCAAACGGACCGGATCCGGACCGGATCCGGATAGGAACCGTACGGATCAGGTCCGGTCCGGCTCCGGTGCGGTCCGGACATCCGGTGCGGTTTTGACAAAACCGCAAGTGTGAACGGGGCCTAAAGGTGCCCATACATCAGGTGACTTTGACGGCCGGTCGACCAACTAATTCGATTATTATTATCGAAGTGGTTGAAAATCTGTGCTGCCAAGTGCAGGCCTGATCAATGATGTGACCAATATTGGGCCAAAATTGGTAGCGTTTGTCGATTGCACCTGGTGCAAGATCTCGGGCCGAAGTTGGTTGATCGGGTGTGCGGCGGTATGGCAGCCAACAACAGAAGCCCAGATAGAGTAGTATGTTTTAGTTAGAAAAGAAAAATTGTAAATGACAGAATGGCTACTTACAAAGGTGGGTTGCAACTGGGGCAACCAACCACTAGAATCAGGTGGAGACAATTAACCCGACTTCACTCAGGGCGTCCAGCCTGGACTGGCTCTCTCTGTCAAAAGCTTGGACTGGCTCTCTCTGTCAAAAAAGGACTGGCTTTCACAATGGTGTCAACCATGTGAGGCCAGGGAGAATCAAAGCATTGAGTTATTGTACCTGATGACTTTTAGGCACTTGTATTGGCCTGCAGAAGTGGACTTGGACCTACAAAACACATTGCCTGTGCTAAAATTAACCTTTTGTCTTACAAGATTGTCGTTACTGAGGTAAGCTACCTCATCTTTTACAGGCTTAGAGTTTTTAACCTTGTTATACCTACAGCTGGGCTCCTGTTTACCCCTTGACCCCTCCTGTATAATGGGGGACACGACAACAAAGCCATATAAATGTAAAAGTGACAAAGAGACTTCATACAGATAATGTCCATAGTCTAATTTGAAATAATGACCTCAAGAATTCAAGGTAAGAGTTCAAATTCCTAGCTAGCCTATTGTGTGTCTTTTTATCCCAATTAATAGCTACAACGACATGAGTCCTAATTAGGCCTTAGACATTTGTATTGTCTGTGGGCTACACCATGTGGTCCCATTGTGGCAGTTTAAAGTTTGGTGTAAGCTTTTTTGATACTATTGCCTCCACATCTGAATAACTCTCTAATATCTACGGCCATCTTTTTGTTTATGGGGACATTTGTAAAAAATATTTTTATTTGACCACAAAAGACATAGCAAAATAAATGAATTCTACTCCAGAAAAAATAGATAAGTTTCATTAAAGAATTAGCAAATTCCTGACTCATTTAATGTCTAGCCATGACAGACAGACGTGGAGGAGAGAAAACAGAATGCCGTCATTCCAAGGCTGCTATTATTATCCCCAGCTAATTAGTTTAACAGAGTAATATGGTGAATGTGTGACTCCTTGGAGCACCAGTTCAGACAGGGTTTAAGTCAGACATTGGCATGTCCTATGGAAAGATACTGGAGACACCTGTTAGATGAATACAATCATTGACATTTTTTACAGTACTGTTTACTTTTAAGAACTTTTGTAACTAATTCAGTTTTTTGTCGTATTTTGGCCAATTTGCACAACATTTTATGAGAAAGGGAGATGCAGAAACACAAATACTCCATTGCTAAAGCGGGTTTGATTCTTTAAACAGGTGCTTACTCTGGGCTTTGCTTAAAGATTGTCTTCAGAGGATTCAGGTCTGGCTTGGACACTATTAATCTAAAGTGGTTAACTGAATTCATCTACCAGAAAGATGAGGTAATATGAATCAATGCTCACAAACCTGGCCCACAAATATTTTTAACAGACCTCTTTTCATTGGTTAGTGGCAAATTATACTGTCCAATCGATTAGTGTGTTGAAATCCCCATTTGGAATGACAGTTCCATGCATCTGCTATTATGAAGTATTAACCAGAAACAAATAAGGGGATAATGCATTCCATATCTAAAACAAATAGATTTCCTGGTGGGAGTATTTGAGTGTATTTAAAACTGCAGCATGGTGAATGACTAGATAGTTTTCTACTCTTGAAGCTTTAGAGTCCACAGTTTGAATACCACTAGGGACACTATAGGAAGCCTAATGCCCGCATTCTGCTGCAGTTTCCTTCCACACCTCAAATATGCTGGTAGGTTAAAGCCCCACCCATGGAAGACATTTTTCTAGATCTCTGTAGACGCTCAATTGCAGTACTTTTTTTTGTTAGTGTATTCGCTGATGTAAAATAAACCACTTTTTAGGTACCTGATCGGGAGACGAGGCACTGACCACTCATCAAAAAAAGGTGGACCGATGCATCATAGTTTTATAAAATTACAAAAGATACTTTATAAGCTCTCAAAAACTGTGAACATGTATAGGTGTGGAAATTCCATGAAAACAATTTACAGGGTTTCAATGCCCTTATATGTTTACAATATTTGGGAGCACAAGCATTTCCTGAACAGCAGTTGCTAAGCCTAACTGCCAAATAGTGTGCAAGTGGGAGGCTGGCTGGTATCTTACTATTTTGGCAGTGCAACTGCTGTTCAGGAAATGCTTTTGAAAACAAAGAAAACCCTGAGAACCCCATGAGGAGATGGACTGGTCCAAAACCTGTTGATTTTGTCAGATTATAACTGCCTACATTTTTCACTGGAGTGGTCTCTTAAAGAACAACTATTGATAAAAAGTTTTTTTTTAAATACTATGCATTAGGGTACACATTACTACTAGTGCTAGGGGCATTTTATTTATTCCCCCAGTTTCTATCTGCTTTAAAATCATCCTTCACTCCTAACGCAGCTCACAAGTACTTCAGTGTGTTCTCCTCACAGCATGCAGAAGAGTCTGAGGAGTAAAACTGATCAGAGGAGGTAACAGGTAGCTAGATGTGCTATAATATTGCTGTAATATAACTAGCTGTCAGGGACTGTATACACCACTCCTGACTGACTTCTTGTGATGGTCTGGCTCTGCAGCATGTAACAGTGCTCTGGCTGCTCAGTGCTGTCCATGCTGGGAGGGAGGGAAACATTGATAAATACATACTGATAATCCGTTCTGAACAGTCAGATAGGTGAAAACAATAAACACACATTGCTGAAAACATAACCCCTTATCACTACCTGAATAATGCAGGGAATACACAATTTGTTTTTTCAGCAGATTTACTGGCTGAGTGATTTTCCGATTGATTTTCCGATCGATTTCCTGTTCGCGTTTCTGATCGATTTCCATTAACTGCTATGAGAAAATCAATCAGAAAAATGTTCAAAATTAGATCTGACCTGTCGGAAATGATCTTTTGAGTCATCTATCTGCCCAAAAAACTCAATGGGGTTGAGTCACTATAACAAATATCATGCCTTATCAGAGTTAACTGCCTTATCAGAGTTCACGTGCCTTATCAGAGTTCACATGCCTTTTCAGAGTTTACATGCCTTATCAGAGTTAAAATGCCTTATCAGAGTACCATAGCAAGCGCTAGAAACTTAGCAGGCATATGGCTATAGTACTCTGATAAGGCATGCTAACTCTGGTAAGGCACATCAACTCTGATAAGGCATGTTTACTCTGATAAGACATGTTAACTCTAATAAGGCACAATATTTGTTATAGTGAATCAACCCCATTGTGTATTCTCAGCATAAGATTCTTTCAGCTAGGCTATTATTAGAGTTGACATGTTAGTTATAACACTGAGGAGTTGATTGCAACCCCCCTTGTGCAGGAACATGGTCCAGCCCTGCAGAGCTGACATCTTTTACATCTAGAGACACCCGGATGAGGAGGCAGAGCTGTGTGAGGAAAGAAAGTGCTCCTAGTACTTGTTGTTATAAGGTATGCCCGAATATACAGCATACTAAAAAAGTGGCTTTAATTGACAGATATCCGTTAAGTCTGGATAGTCATACCAATGTGTGTCGATGCAGACCAAAAGGACAGAGAAAAGAGAAATGACAGCAAGCACCAATTACATCTGCTTATTGGAACAAACATTCAAGATTGGAACAAATTTTCTAAACTTGTCTAATCCTCTGCCCCCGAAAGTGCTAGGCTGCCAGGTAACAACAGGCATTAAATCACTGTCTGTTCTGGGCTCTTTCAGAGATTTCTTATTGTATAGCTTCATACTTGAGACTTCATATAAGTGCACAGAGCATAAAATACACACAGGCCCCATCCCTAATAGCAACGCTACGCTAAAACAGCCTTAATTGTAGTACGCTAAAAGGAGCTGAGCAAGTAGGGAACAATGGCACTTAGTGAACACCTGTGTACACAAGTCATCATTCATGTTATATCTTGCGGTATATATCTGTGCTCACAACATCCTAACCGTCAGGACCTAACAGATTAACAAATTAAATGTTTTCAAGATGGGATATTAAAGAAGATTTTTTTTTTTAATGTAGCATAATTCAATTTGGTACTTATGTATTATCCCATCTGGACAGCTTTTTGTTAAAGTTCTGTTTTATCCCCTAGCCAGATTTAATCATCTTTGGAAAGCTGAAAGTCCTGGCTTTCCTTTGTACTGAGTCCCAAATCAATGTGATGCCCCATTCTCAAGTTAGGGGGGTTGGGAGATGGGTGTCCCATGCAGGGGTGCAGCTAAGGGTTTTGTGGCCCCAAGCGGACTGTAGGAAGTGGCCCCATCCACAAAAAATGGGTGTGGCTATTCCACACAAGTGGGCGTGGCCATGGCATGTGGGTGGAGCGGGAGGGGGGATCGGGGTAGGGCCGTTTGCGCAGAGAAATGGGCGTGGCCATGATATTGTATGGGCAGAGCGTAAGAGTAGCACAGCAAATATAGCCAACTATGACCATTAAATAATAAATGCAGCAACAGTTACCCCAGACACCAGAAAATAAAACGCAATTTGTGCAACATTTCAGCAGAAAACAAACGCAATTTTTGCAACATTTCAGCAGAAAACAAACGCAATTTGGGCCACATTTCAGCAGAAATCAAACGCAATTTGGGCCACAGTTCAGCAGAAATCAAACGCAATTTGGACACATTTCAGCAGAAATCAAACACAATTTGGGCCACATTTCAGCAGAAATCAAGCACAATTTGGGCACATTTCAGCAGAAATCAAACGCAATTTGGGCACATTTTCAGTAGAAATCAAACGCAATTTGGGCACATTTTCAGCAGAAATCAAACGCAATTTAGGCACATTTTCAGCAGAAATCAAACGCAATTTGGGCACATTTCTGCAAAAAGAAAATAATTTACTCACCTGGCACTGGCAGAAGTCCTCTCTCCCCGTCTCGCGGCCGGCTTCTCAGGCACACAGTTCCCTCGGAGCTCCCTTCCTCCTGCAATCTCCCGCGCTGACAAGCAGGGCTACGGGAAGATGGCGCCCGAAGCCCTGTACTGGAGACACAAATAGTTTCTAGTACTGGGCTTCGGATGCCATCTTCCCGTAGCCCTGCTCTGCCAACCCTGCGGGACTGCGGAAAACAGTGTGACGTCACGCTGACGTCACGGAGCCTCCGAGGTCCCTAAAAACATGAGGCCCCAAGCGGCCGCTTGGTCTGCTTGGTGCCTCGTGGCGCCCCTGGTCCCATGCACTTTGCTGCAGCGAGCACAGTGGAATTAAATCTCCTGCCCATGCCAGAAAGACAGAGAGGAGACGAGGGTATATAGCTGCACTGCTCCTTCATCTATAATGAGAGACCCAGGGCACTTGACATAAGTTTTGAAGACACAGATTTATGCTGCGAAAGAAGAAGAAGACCTACCGGGTTTGCTGCTTATCATCATGTCGGGTTTGTCCCGTACTTCTGTAATTGCGCTTTCTGTAGCCAAGATCAGGGGACACCCCTCCTTCAAAACCCCATAACTTGGTAACTGAGCATCATACCGACTCGGTGCAACAGAAAAATGGCCAGATCTTCCTGGGGGAGCAGACAAAACTTTAACAAAAAGCTGCCAAACTTTCCAGACAGGTTAATACGTAAGTACCTTCAATTTAAATTAATAGTTGCTGAACAAGTTAAAAAAAACAACAACAAAAAAACCTTGCAATTTATGTACACTGTACTATTACCTACTTTGCTTTCACCAACTTAAAGAGGAACTGTAACCAAGGTTTGAACTTCATCCCAATTAGTAGCTGATACCCTCTTTCCCATGAGAAATCTTTACCTTTTCTCAAACGGATCAACAGGGGGCTCTGTATGGCTGATATTGTGGTAAAACCTCTCCCACAGTGTGATGTCAGCACCTAGGTACTGACCTCACACTGCGGGAGCCTTGTTGCATTGTGTGAAATAACAGCTATTTCCAACTGCCAAAAAAAGCAGCATCTTCTTCAACAAACTTCACCTGCTGCCAGCAGTAAAGATGTCGCCATTAGATAAATGTCAGAATGTAAATCAGGGAGAGGAAAGCTATTACAATGGGCAAACATTGACTAAATCATTTATAAATAATTATTGTAAAAAATATATATTTTTCATTACGTTATTTTCACTGCAGTTCCTCTTTAAACTCGATCATCTTTCAATTTGACCAGCTTGTTCAGCAAGTATCGACTGTCAATCAAAAATGGATTGATTGCAATATGACTTAAGGCCCATGCACATGCTAGATCAAAGTCAGCTGAGACGGCCAATACCGACCGCCTCTACCGGTAATCCGGCATGTGTCTAACAGCCTGACAGCTGCCCAGCCGAGTGCCGTCCGATAGTTTTGCTCTCCCTGCTCACAACCTAGAGTCTAGAATTTAAATTCTTACATTTCCCAGCAGCAGTTAGTTTATTTTGTATCATAATGGATTTACGTTATATGGTAACTTAAATCTCAGACAGTGCTTACTGGAGACCTTCTTTAGTTTTGGCTTCTAGTACTGTATATTTATACAAGTACAGTAAATGTATGCAGCTAGAGTATTATCGTGAAGAATGTGACTAATAGAACTGAATGTGACACCCCTGGTCTGTTCCTTTCTTTAAACAGCTCAGCTTGGTATCGTTCCTTTCACCACGTCCAATAGCAGCAGTGTCTGCTTTGTAATCAGAACCCATTTTGTGCTGATAAGATATACATTAGACTGGATTGCATGAAGTGTGTGCCTACAGATAGGCCCTCAGGTTTGATGCTTTCCAGTGGCTCAAATCATCTTACATTGTTTAAAATGTTAACCTTGAGGAAAGCACACTTCAATTTCAGAAACAAGCCTGGAAAAAATGGGTAATCAGCGATGACTTCATATGGATCTTTGGCAGTTTTAATTGCAGAAAGTAACTGTAGGAAATCCTTATGGAAAATTGTGCATAGATTAGAAAGAGAGGATATACGGTACATATACTGTCTATATACAGTACATGTGTGTGTGTACAGTATATATATATATATATATATAAATATATATATATATATATATATATATATATATATATATATATATATATATATATATATTGATTATATTTCACGAGGTCCTTACCAGAGGCTGATAGCTTTCCATTACATTTATGCTATGTGTGTTGCTTTGCGACTTAACATAAGATTTTACCACATAGCAACGTGCTGCAATGATTCTGCAGTTGGTGCAATAACATCAGCTCTGTGGTGCATCGAGTTATGTCGTAGCAACATACACCAAGCTGTGCAGTACTTGACACCGTGGACGTTTTGCCCATGTCATAAATGACTGGCGACCAGGTATCGTGCTTTGCGACATGCATGTCACTGTAAGCTGCCCCACTGCAACAGATTCAGGGTTCTGCACAGTAACTTAGCTGTTCCAAACAGCTGTCCCAAACACTGCACTCTTTTGGACAGAGAGCTATCATGTCAACCCTGGCAGGCTTATTTCTAGGCATAGATGACATAGGCAGTGATCAGAAGCACCATCTGTTGATTAATGAGAGTTCCAAATTTCAGAATTTATCGAAGCTGCATGATTTAAATTTTGAAATTAGGCTTGGTGGCAAAAGTTAGCAACCGTCATCTAAGTCATATATGTATATGTTAGGCCAGAACCTGAAGTCTGTCCACTTTGGGATCTGACTAGCCAACCTGGGAAGTGGCTGACTCATGCGGCCAATATGTAAATCTGTCTTACTTTTTTGGACTTTGGCCAGCCAACACCCAACATAACAGGACTAGAGATGTCACAAACCGCTGATTTTAGGTTCGCAAACCGAGTTCGCGAACTTCCGCGGAAGGTTCGGTTTGCGGAAAAGTTCGCGAACCGCAATAGACTTCAATGGGGAGGCGAACTTTGAAAAATAGAAAAAATTATGCTGGCCACAAAAGTGATGGAAAAGATGTTTCAAGGTGTCTAACACCTGGAGGGGGGCATGGCGGAGTGGGATACATGCCAAAAGTCCCCGGGAAAAATCTGGATGTGACGCAAAGCAGCGTTTTAAGGGCAGAAATCACATTGAATGCTAAATTGCAGGCCTAACGTGCTTTAAAACATCTTGCATGTGTATACATCAATCAGGGAGTGTAATTAGAGTACTGCTTCACACTGACACACCAAACTCACTGTGTAACGCACCGCAAACAGCTGTTTGTGTAGTGACGGCCATGCTGGACTACTGCGCAACATGGCGAGATTGCTCTTCCTCACTCAGTGATGTCAGGTAATGTGTGACTTCCTTCTCAACTTTCCACGGCATTGTTAAAAAGCTTACGTTTTGTTTTTAAATTACATTTTCTACTTGCTGTGTACTTGTTCAGTACCGCTACAATGAGAATCCTGTGGAGGCGGGCAAGTCTGCCATTGTGACCCCGGGTAATGGCCGGGGAATGAGGGGTTTGAATCCGGTGTGGAGCCTGAGCAACGGCTACCACTACACATCCAAGGAGGGCAGCAGGCAGGCATGCACGCCCGCCCCGAGGTAGTGACCAAAAATAACAATGCAGGAGGAGGACTTTCGAGGCCCTGCTGTGTATTTGAAATGAATGTACTTTAAATCCTTTAACGAGAACCAGTTATGGCGGGTAAAGATGACACCACATTCCTTTCACGAGAATCATATGGAGGCGGGCAAGTCTGCCATTTGTGACCCCGGGTAATGGCCGGGGAATGAGGGGTTTGAATCCGGTGTGGAGCCTGAGCAACGGCTACCACTGCACATCCAGGCAAGGAGGGCAGCAGGCAGGCAAGCATGCACGCCTGCCCTGAGGTAGTGACCAAAAATAATAATACAGGATTCAGGAGGACCTTTTGCGTCCCTAATTGTCATGAATCAACTTTAAATCCTTTAAAGGGAACCCGAGGTGAGAATAATATTGAGGCTGCCATATTTATCTCCTTTTAAGCAATACCAGTTGCCTGGCTGCCGTGCTGGTCCTCTGCCTCTAATTCTTTCAACCATAGACCCTGAACAAGCTAGCAGCAGGTCAGGGGTTTCTGACAATATTGTCAGAACTGACAAGACTAGCTGCATGCTTGTTTCTGGTGTAATTCAGTTCACTACTGCAGCCAAATAAATCAGCAGGGCTGCCAGGCAACTAGTATTGTTTAAAAGGAAATAAATATGGCAGCCTCCATATCACTCTCACCTCGGGTTCACTTTAATGGGAATCCGTTACGGCGGGCCAAGATGACACCACATTCCTTTCACGAGAATCATATGGAGGCGGGCAAGTCTGCCATTTGTGAGTGACCCCGGGTAATGGCCGGGGAATGAGGGATGGAATCCGGTGTGGAGCCTGAGCAACGGCTACCACTGCACATCCAAGGAGGGCAGCAGGCAGGCATGCAATACAGGACTTTGAGGCCCTAATTGTAATGAATCAACTTTAAATCCTTTTAACGGGAATCCGTTATGGAGGGCAAGTCTGCCATTGTCACCGCGGGGAATGAAGGTTGGATTCCGGCCCGAAGTGAGAGCCTGCTGAGACCCATGCTGTAGCTGCCCTGACCGTGCTTTGCAGACCAGGCATCTGTGGTCAGATGGACCCTTGACCCAGCGGAAGACAAACCAAGTCGAAAGCATTTGCCAAGAATGTTTTACGGAGGGCAAGTTTTTTTGCCCTTTTTTTAAATAGTTTGAAAATGATAGATGGTTGTATTTTTAAATTGTTTGAAAGTTTAGATGGTTGTATTTTTAAATTGTTTGAAAGTGTAGATGGTTGTATTGCATTCCGGAGTTGGAGCCTGATCAACGGCTACCACCACACATCCAGGCAAGGAGGGAGGCAGGCAGGCATGCACGCCCGCCCCGAGGTAGTGACCAAAAATAACAATACAGGACTCAGGAGGACCTTTTGCGGCCCTAATTGTAATGAATCAACTTTAAATCCTTTAACGGGAATCCGTTATGGAGGGCAAGTCTGATGGTGCCTTCACTGCGATTCACCAGGTTGGTCTCCGGCGAGAATCCATTATGGAGGGCAAGTCTGCCATTGTCACCGCGGAGAATGAAGGTTGGATTCCGGCCCGAAGTGGGAGCCTGCTGAGACCCATGCTGTAGCTGCCCTGACCGTGCTGTGCAGACCAGGACCCTTGACCCAGCGGGAGACAAACCAAGTCGAAAGCATTTGCCAAGAATGTTTTACGGAGGGCAAGTTTTTTTGCCCTTTTTTTAAATTGTTTGAAAATGATAGATGGTTGTATTTTTAAATTGTTTGAAAGTTTAGATGGTTGTATTTTTAAATACGATGCACCTGAAGGAGGAAGAGGAGAAGGAGGGTGGCTTGTCTTTTGAGGGGTGCTGCTTTTCCTCAGGTGTTCTTGCCATAGCTGTTTGTGCCTTCTCTCCAGGTGCCTTCGTAAGGCACTTGTCCCTACGTGAGAGTTGGCCTTTCCACGGCTCAATTTTTGCTGGCAGAGACAACAGATGGCTTTGCTTCGATCTGAGACACACACGTGAAAAAATTTCCAAACCGCTGAGCCCCCCTGGGGTGATGGCGCTACGGTGGCATCAGCAGCTGACGTTGAAGGGCATATGTGCTGGCTAGCCATAGCTGGCGATACATGGCGCCGGACACTGCCCCCAGCTGTTTCTGAGGACGAGCTCCCTCTGCTTCTATCATGGAGTCGTCTCCTCCTACTCCTCTCTGACTCCTCCTCTGAACTGTCCCCCTGGTCATCTCCTCTACCGGGAACATATGTGGTATCCGTATAATCGTCATCATAATCCTCCTGGCCAGCTGCGCTTTCCTCAGACACCTCCTCAAGTGCACCAACTTCAGGTGGTCCACCATCATCCCCATCCACACACGTTACGTCCATACTATCGCCATCTAACTCAGATGTATGAGGTTGTGTACCTGCGCCTTCTTGTTGTTGTGGCAGTAGTGGCTGGGAATCAGTGATTTCACCACCACCACCAAATAACTCCTGCGAAGTGTCAAATGCAGTGGATGTGGTGCTTGTTGTAGCGCTGGTGGCTGCGGGAGATGAGGTGTTCTGTGTTAAATACTCAATCACCTCCTCACGATTTTGGGAAGTGATGGCACGTGCCTTCTTCTGAGCACTGTATTTTGGGCCAGGTCCACACGAAATCACAGCAACACCACCTCGCACAGACCTGCCGGTGCCTGGTGGCCTTCCTCTGGGTCTGCCTCTAGCTCTTCCTCTACCTGGTTTGTCCATTTTGTCCATCTCGGGGGGATGCTAGGTATATGCAGTGAGCTGGGTTCACTGAACAGTAAAGGTATTTGGATGCAGTGAGGTGGGTTCACTCAACACAACAGGTAGTAGGATGCAGTGAGCTGGGTTCACTCAACACAACAGGTAGTAGGATGCAGTGAGCTGGGTTCACTGAACAGTAAAGGTACTAGGATGCAGTGAGCTGGGTTCACTGAACAGTAAAGGTACTAGGATGCAGTGAGGTGGGTTCACTCAACACAACAGGTAGTAGGATGCAGTGAGCTGGGTACACTCAACACAACAGGTAGTAGGTATATGCAGTGAGCTGGGTTCACTTAACACAACAGGTAGTTATGTGCAGTGATGAGGTGGGTTAAGTAAACACAACAGGTAGTAGGTATATGCAGTGAGCTGGGTTCACTCAACACAACAGGTAGTAGGTATATGCAGTGAGCTGGGTTCACTCAACACAACAGGTAGTAGGTATATGCAGTGAGCTGGGTTCACTTAACACAACAGGTAGTTATGTGCAGTGATGAGGTGGGTTAAGTAAACACAACAGGTAGTAGGTATATGCAGTGAACTGGGTTCACTCAACACAACAGGTAGTAGGTATATGCAGGGAGCTGGGTTCACTCAACACAACAGGTAGTAGGTATATGCGGTGAGCTGGGTTCACTCAACACAACGTGTAGTAGGTATATGCAGTGAGCTGGGTTTACTCAACACTACAGGTAGTTATGTGCAGTGATGAGGTGGGTTAAGTAAACACAACAGGTAGTAGGTATATGCAGGGAGCTGGGTTCACTCAACACAACAGGTAGTAGGTATATGCAGTGAGCTGGGTTCACTCAACACAACAGGTAGTAGGTATATGCAGTGAGCTGGGTTCACTTAACACAACAGGTAGTTATGTGCAGTGATGAGGTGGGTTAAGTAAACACAACAGGTAGTAGGTATATGCAGTGAGCTGAGTTCACTCAACACAACAGGTAGTAGGTATATGCAGTGAGCTGGGTTCACTTAACACAACAGGTAGTTATGTGCAGTGATGAGGTGGGTTAAGTAAACACAACAGGTAGTAGGTATATGCAGTGAGCTGGGTTCACTCAACACTACAGGTAGTTATGTGCAGTGATGAGGTGGGTTAAGTAAACACAACAGGTAGTAGTAGGATGCAGTGAGCTGGGTTCACTCAACACAAAGCTAGGTATATGCAGTGATGAGGTGGGTTAAGTAAACACAACAGTTACTGGGTATATGCAGTACTGGGTAGTACAATGTGCAGCTCCCTGTCACACACACAGGTAGTCAGTCACTGAATGTGCTGGGCTGCTGGCAGTGGCACACACACACTATCAATTAGCAAGGCTGTGCATACAACAAAAGTGTCAGTTTGACACACAGTAAAAAAAAATAAAGTACAGGATGAGCTCTGAAAAGAGCTAGGGTGCTATAAAAGCAATAACAATCAGCCAGGAGCAAACTAAGCAGCCAAGAACCTAACTAATCTGTCCCTAGAAGAACAAGTCTGCAGCAGCTAACCCTAGTCTGTCTAATAGCAGGCACACGAGTGAGTGTAATGGCCGCCGGACCCTGCCTTATATAAGGGGGGGTGGGGCTCCAGGGCTTACTGTAGCCTGAATGGCTACAATGTGCCTGCTGACTGTGATGCAGAGGGTCAAAGTTGACCCTAATAGTGCATTATGGGGCGAATCGAACTTCCGCAAAGGTTCGCCTGGCGCAGGCGAACGCGAACCCCCAATGTTCGCCTGGAACCGTTCGCCAGCGAACCGTTCGCTACATCTCTAAACAGGACCTGTCTGGTCAAGGTCCAAGAATAGATCAGCTTCTTCTGGAGGAGATCATGTTGCTGAGTCCAGTGAGGAGGAAAAGGATGATGGGGCAGAGATCCATCTCCAGATCACAATAGAAACATTTTGGGGATCTGGACAGACAGTGTAGATCACTTTAACCCCGTTACTAGAGAAGCTGCTGCCGCTTGCCTAGGAGTTTCAGTCACTTGCCAAAAAGAATGAGCTCATCTCCTCTATGCTGGGAAAGGCAATGAGGCAAAAGACAGCGAGGATGGTATGGCCAGAGACTGGAGAAGGACACAGAGTGGGGGGGGGGGGGGCAAAAGATGCAGAGCAAGGACCAGATGGCAAGAAGACCCCAAGATCAGAGAGGGAACATAGATGAGTGTGCAGAGGGGAGACCAGAGGGTGAAAGGACACTGCGATTGGAGGGAGAACACAGATGAGTGTGCAGAGTGGAGACTGGAGTGTGAAAGGACACAGAGAGCAGAGGGGGAGGAGCAATGCTCGCCAACACCGGTCCAAAAAAGACTTCTTCGGGACTTGGCCAACTGGGTCCTGTTATGTTGTGTTTTTGCCATTCAAAGTCTGAAAAAGTCTGAAAAAGTAAGAATGATTGCATATTATCCATATTACTCAGCCACTTTCCAAGTTCACAGTCCAGATTCCAAAGTGGACCGATATTCTACTATTGGGCAACAAGTTTACAATTTTTAATTTAAAATTTAAAATTTTAGAGATATTTTACTATCACAAAACCTAATCCTATTCTCACTTAAACCCTCCCTCTATCGATGAAGAACTCTAGCTAACTCCCCCCTGTCATTTCCGCTGATATTTGTGGCTCTTAAGAACGATATTTAATGGGTGCCGGTATAGCCGCAATAAAGATTGCATCCTATGCGGTGTCTGCTTCATCAGAATTGTCTGCTTTGGCTTGGAGTCCTCTTGAGCATCTGTTATTGGCATTATAACCAATTTTTTGAGAAAAGGAAATCCAAAGGTAGTGACATTGGTATTTCATCTCTTTCCACTATAGAATTCAGATCTCTGTCATCAGTGCACCTGTAAAATGAGCTGCACTGTTACAACTTATATGCATGGGGAGATTTATTCACCAAGACTGTGAGAATCTGAAGTTTTCTGGCACAAATCCCGTTGCTGCAATGTGGTAAGGTTGAACAACCAAAATTGTATGGTGTGGGGCCATTAAGAGGTATCCCAGGCCACACCTTACAGGTTCATATTTTTCTTCCTAAACTGCTTTGGCAAATCTGAGATTTTGCATTTGTGTCACTGTGAAATCTGTGTGGAAAAGTCAAGAAAACATTTGCCACCGCTCTGGTGGCAAATGTTTTCTTGACTTTCCTACACAGATTTCACAGTGACACAAATGCAAAATCTCAGATTTGCCAAAGCAGTTTAGGCAGAAAAATATAAACCTGTAAGGTGTGGCCTGGGATACCTCTTAATGGCCCCACACCATACAATTTTAGTTGTTCAACCTTACCACTTTCATGTACTACAAAAGCTTATTAACCACTTCAGTACCAGAAGTCTTTGGACCCTTAAGGACTAGAGACTTCTGGTTAAAAAATGAGACTCTCCGACGTCACATCTTGTCTCTCTCGCTGGCTAGCATTAATGGTCAGTAGCCAATGAAATCGGCTCTTGACCGGCTCACGGAGCTCTGCTGTCATACCGACAACAGAGCGAGTGGGCTTTAGTGGCAGGAGAGCGGCGTGATCAGCAGTAGTGCCCGGAGCGTGCGGCGCGGTATTTGAAATCTATGCCCTGGCAGGGATAACAGGTCCCAAACAGGGCATAGATTTCAATTAGCAAAGTCCGGAAAGGGTTAAACAATCTTTAAAAAGTATTTTCAATCCATTGGCCCTTATGCTAGATAGCTTTAGTAAATCTGTACGAACAGGATTGTATGGTGTATGGCCACAGGGACGCCTATCAGTAGAGCTTTTCTATTGTATTGAACCTATAGTACTACAAGCTGTTCCTGTTTGCCATACTGTGTGATTGAACTGATTAAAAAATACACTACAAAACTGAAAAAGAAGGAATAATAATTGTATGGAAACATTTAAATGCAAACACAACAGAACAAGCAAGCAGTTACAAAATCTCATCTTCATCTAAAGAAAGTCCACCCATTCTTTGTAAGAGGGAAAAACTTTATTCTAACTTTAATCAGCAACCAGCAAAACCCATTCGACTGGATTTAGGAAAGACGGAAATACAGGTTTATTTGCTTGCAGTTGCTTGACATTTACATTCAAGGACCCCTTTCCCAGTAGCAGAGGGCATTTGGACAAAGTACAGCAATATCCACAAGGGAAGATTTCTTATAAGAGCCAATAAGTGTACGACAATCCCTTTACCCCATGGGAAATAAATGAGTATTGTGTTTTTTTCCCTCTCTCTCTCTCTCTTTCTGTAAAAGTGATTTTATTCTTTTAGTTTTGCCTGGCTTTCAGAATCACGATGAGATTTCATATGATTACTTCTTTCCACCTAACTACACCGTGAGTGCAGAGAAGTTATGCTTTAATTGTAATATAATGTATTATGCATACGGTCCATGTCAGCCAAGGAATCAAATACCATTTACTATTTAGTGACTGCTTCATCTATCTCTAGCTACTAAGCTCCAAGTTACATTTTTGGAAATTGCCAGTAAAAAATGCAGCCAGAATGAGGCTCATTAGAATAGGATAAACAAGGAGATAGGTTAGCATTAGATACAGACACAGACTGTTTATATTGTGCATTTGTCCTGGCTGAGTCAAAGCGCCAGAGCTGCAGCCAGTAGGACACACTTTATGGACAGTAGCAGTGTTAGGGAATCTTGCCCAAGGTCTCCTCACTGAATAGTGGCTGGATAGTGTACTGGTTAAGGGCACAGCCTGGGAGACCAGGGTTCGATTCCTGGCTAGGGTCAGTACTTATTCAGTAAGGAGTTCAAGGCAAGACTCCCTAACACTGCTGGGTGGCCTCTTGAGCGTGTCCCAGTGGCTGCAGCTCTTGAGCGCTTTGAGTCAGGAGAAAAGCGCTATACAAATGTTCAGATTATTATTATTATTAATAGGAGCTGGCTTACTGAACAGGAAAAGCCAGGATTGAAACCCAGGTCACCTGTGTCACAGGCAGATCCCTTAAAGAGAACCCGAGGTGTTTTAAAAGACTGCTATCTGCATACAGAGGCTGGATCTGCCTATTCAGCCCAGCCTCTGTTGCTATCCCAAACCACACTAAGGTCCCCCTGCACTCTGCAATCCCTTATAAATCACAGCCATGCTGTGAGGCTCTGTTTACATCTGTAGTGTCAGTCTTAGCTGCTCCCCCGCCTCCTGCATAGCTCCGGTCCCTGCCCCTGTCTCTTCCCTCCAATCAGCAGGGAGGGAAGGGATGCAGGCGGGGACTGGAGTTCTGCAGGAGGCGGGGAGAGCAGCAGACTGACACTATAGAGATAAACACAGCCAGCTCTGACAAGCTGTTTGTCAGCAGCGTGGCTGTGATTTATGAGGGATTGCAGAGTGCAGGGGGACCTTAGGAGAGTTTGGGATAGCAACAGAGGCTGGGCTGTATAGGCAGATCCAGCCTCTGTATGCAGATAATATTCTTCAAACCCACCTCGGGTTCTCTTTAAAGCAGTGTTTCTCAACATTTTATTGTTACGTACCCCTTTTAAAACCCTGTACACACTAAGTACCCCTAGCATAGTAAACATTATCACAAGTACCCCTTAACAAATATATATTTAATCATAGTACATGATAATTGATTTTAAACAATTTCCAAGCATTTACTATTTCTTTTAATTACGGTAGCTAAAATACTAATTTGGTGTTTAAATAAGATTTATAATTTTCTGAAACTCTAAATTTGTTATTCTTGGTTAAGTATATCAAGCCTGAGTACCCCCTGGAACCATCAGAAGTACCCCCTGGGGTACGCGTACCACACGTTGAGAACCTAGGCCTTAAAGGATACCCAAAGTGACATGTGACATGATGAGATAGACATGTGTATGTACAGTGTCTAGCACACAAATAACTATGCTGTGTTCCTTTTTTCTTTCTCAGCCTGAAAGAGTTAAATATCAGGTATGTAAGTGGCTGACTCAGTCTTGACTCAGACAGGAAGTGACTACAGTGTGACCCTCACTGATAAGAAATTCCAACTATAAAACACTTTCCTAGCAGAAAATGGCTTCTGAGAGCAAGAAAGAGATAAAAAGGGCAATTTCTTATCAGTGAGGGTCACACTGTAGTCACTTCCTGTCTGAGTCAGTACTGAGTCAGCCACTTATGTACCTGATATTTAACTCTTTCAGTCAGAGAAAGAAAAAAAGGAACACAGCATAGTTATTTGTGTGCTAGGCACTGTACATACCCATGTCTATCTCATGTCACATGTCACCTTGGGTATCCTTTAACCTATTTTGGTTCCTGGACGTAGTTTCTACGTCCAGGAACCATGCGCGCTACCGCGTGCTCCCGCGGCCAATCCCGCGCGTGTACGCGCACTCCCGGCCGCGGATTCGCTAGCCAGGCAATCAGTGTATCGGGCTATGGTGCCCGATCACTGATTCCTCTCCCCCGCTGAAAAAGCGACAGCTTCTCTCGGAAGCTGTGCTTTTTCTGGCTGTTCCCTTCCCGATGCGTCACTCTAAGCGTGTGCTACGCTTAGAGTGACGTCATGTAAACAAACTCATCTTGTGGCCAAAAAGTAATACTACACCTGTAAGAAAAAAAAAATTAACAGACATTTACATTATAAATCTATTGTTTACCTCCCACCCTCCCAAAACTACCCAAATAAAATGTTTACTATAAAAAAAAACAACATTACAATAAAAAACAAAAAAACATGTAAATATTTACCTAAGGGTCTAAACTTTTTAAATATCAATGTAAAGATGAAATATTTCTATATTTTTTTTATTTTAAACTTGTAAATAGTGATAGATGCAAAATGGAAAAAATGCACCTTTATTTCCAAATAAAATATTGTCACCATACATTGTGATAGGGACATAATTTTAACGGTGTAATAACCGGGACATATGGGCAAATACAATACGTGAGTTTTAATTATGGAGGCATGTATTATTTTAAAACTATGCTGTTGCAGATATTTTAGAGCAGAGAGGACGTTCTGAGTTCAGGTACACTTTAACCAGTACACTATTCAGCCACTGCACTGCATTAGTGCCACGAAAAGGCTGACAGTTAGGTATAGGCACAGGTGAAAGTTATGTTAACCTAGGAAAAAATGGGGACATGAACATAAACTAGCTTCTAGGTCACCAGGTCAAGAACAATTGGCTGGCTACACTAGGTGTGAGATATAGGTGGAGATAGCAAGGCTAAGGAACTATATAGTAGCTGGAGGTAAGGGATAACCACCTTTTCTGAGCAACTAAAACAGTCAGCCAAACCCACCTTCCCTACTGTTGGTAGTCGTGCAGGTGATGCAATAGGTGATGGGGTAGACACCTTTAATGTCTTTTGCCATTTGCGGTTGGTCTTCTCTGTTTTGCAACAAATTCGACACAGGTGGAGGGACAGGTCACTCATTGGCAACCTTCGCTAAGGCACATCAAAGTTGGACATGGATCTGCAGGAATAAAACATGATGGAGGTTGGCAACTTCGGAAGACTGCAGGCCCAGGGCAATGCCTCATTGGTTAATGGTCTTGTGTGACTGGATCCCATCTATTGGGCTTGAAACAGGTACCCATTGAGCTGGCAAAATGGCAGCCGGGTGGCTGATACGGTGCTAAGGTTGGCGGGTCCATAGCAATGCTGTCTTTGCTAATGGTCTTATATAGTAGGATGCAGGCCCCTACTATGGTAAAACATGTACCCACCAAGCTGGTCTCAACAGGTAGCTGGTAGCTTGTAGGGCCGTTGGTGGTAATCAAAAGGGGCCTGATTCACAAAGCGGTGCTAACAGTTAGCACCGTGGTGAAAAGCCCTTTATCACGCCTAAACTCTGTTTAGGCATGATAAGTTTAGGTGTGATAAGTTTAGGTGTGATAAGTTTTTAGGCGTGATAAGTTTAAGCACCAACTGGGTTAGCACCGCAGTGCACAGCTGATCAAAAGTTTTGCGCTAGCAAAGTCTGGTGTACTTTGCATAGAGTTTAATGGCGCTGCTTTGCGTGCAGGACTTTGCATGCGATCTAAACTTATCTAAACTTATCATGCCTAAACTTATCATGCCTAAACTTATCATGCCTAAACTGAGTTTAGGCATGATAAAAATGGTTATCACGCCTAAAGTCTCTAACTGGGTTAGCACCGCTTTGTGAATCGAGCCCAAGGCGTTGCCAAGGACTTGCGAGCAAGGTAGATGTATACAATAGCTTTGTGATATTAGTAATTAATCTTATTGCTGTATAATTTCATGATAAATAAATAAAGCTGTAGCCTTTTAAAAACCCATTGTGTTGTCACAGCTCAATTTGTGGAAGTCAGGAACAGCGCATGGGGCCCTGCCCGGGTCATGTGTCTTTCTGCTTTGGAATAAGTTTTAAACTTGAATGCCAGTGTTTGGTGCAAATGTAATGTGTACTGAATCCACAAAGAACAGCTGCAGGACAAGTGTTGAGAAGAAGAGCTGATAGTCAACACCACTGAGGGTAGGGAACCCAGACCTTACTAGCACCAACACTGCGCACAGCTAGGGTTTACTGATTGATTGGAAATTAAACTTCAGGAATCAAATGTTAGCTGTTTTGAAGCATTCCTTCTTTCATCTAGGGAATATTGCTATTGCAAAAATTAACCATCTCATTCCTTCAGAGGATCTTCCAACTCTAGTTCTCACCTTCATCACATCATGGCTGGACTATTGCAATGTCCTCTATGCAGGCCTTCCAAATAAAGAACTACGCCGCCTGCAGCTAGTACAGCATGCTGCCACAAGACAGTTAACAAGCCAATCCTGCTATTGCCGCATAAGAGCAATCCTTTGCTCACTACAGCGGCTACCCATAAAATGGAGAATCCTTTTCAAAATTGGCATACTAACATTCAAATCCCTATACGACTACGTCACGCCACCCACAACCTCTGATCAAAAGGATCCTATAACTTGACCACCCAGAATTCAACTAAAAAACCTTTGGAGCCAGAACTTTCTGTCATACAGCCCCTACCCCGTGGAATACCTTTCCAAACTTAAAGGGACACTGTAGGGGGGTCGGGGGAAAATGAGTAGAACTTACCCGGGGCTTCTAATGGTCCCCCGCCTGCGCAGCCACTCACCGATGCTCCGGCCCCGCCTCCGGTTCACTTCTGGAATTTCAGACTTTAAAGTCTTAAAACCACTGCGCCTGCATTGCCGTGTCCTCGATCCCGCTGATGTCACCAGGAGCATACTGCGCAGGCCCAGTGTGGTCTGTGTCTGCGCAGTACACTCCTGGTGACATCAGCGGGATTGAGGACATGGCAACGCATGCGCAGTGGTTTTCAGACTTTAAAGTCTGAAATTCCAGAAGTGATCCGGAGGCGGGGCCGGCGCATCGGTAAGTGGCTGCGCGGGCACAGGAAGTCTGCGGGGGACTGTTAGAAGCCATGGGTAAGTTCAACTCTTTTTCCCCCGACCCCCCTACAGTATACCTTTAAAGAGGAACTTCAGCCTGAACAAACATACTGTCATTAAGTTACATTAGTTATGTTAATTAAAATAGATAGGTAATATAATCTCTTACCCACCCTGTTTTAAAAGAACAGGCAAATGTTTGATTTCATGAGGGCAGCCATCTTTTTGGTTGAAAGGAGGTGACAGGGAGCATGAGACACAGTTCCAACTGTCCTGTGTACTGATCACCCCTCCCTGTTGCTAGGCAACGTGAACAACAACATAGGAAATCCCATCATGCTTTGCACAGCATCAGGAAAAAAAGCCCGGGCAGTTTTTTTTGATGGGTGGAGCTTGGCTAAAAATGCAGCTAAAAATTATGCTTTGGTATGAAAAACAAAGTTCTGATGCTGTGAAACTGTTAAAGAAACACCAAGCCTTTTCAGTTCTGATGAGTAGATTTTTAGTTCGGAGGTTCACTTTAATCAAGCCAACTCCAACCCTGGGCACATTTAAATCAAAACTGAAAAGCCACCTGTTTAGTCTGGCATTTATGATCTCATAACTTTTCCCCCTGTACATATCACTGTGTACTGATCTGAGACAAGTTTATGCGCTTTGGGTCCTATGGGAGTAAAGAGCTTTACAAATTTTGCGTTGTTATTTTTGTAGTCTATCCTTAAAAATTAAGCCCCATTCTGAGTAGCATCAGCTGCTGTCTTACCACTTCTCCCACCACTGAAGATAATCAGATCATGCCTTCATATTCAACCTTCAACCCTATAGAAAATTTGAACGAGATGTATAAAATTCCAACAACATTGTTTAGCGCTTTTCTCCTGTCGGACTAAGAGCGCTTGAGAGCTGCAACCACAAGGGGCGCTCAGTAGTCATAACACTCATTATGTCAGCTTATTTATTTTGTAACTATTATTTAGAGCATTAAGATCAGAGCTAATGAACCACTAGAAGTAAAAGGCTATCTAGAAGTAAAATGCGATCTATTTTATACACAGGGCTACTTTAAAACGATAAAGCTTATTGATCGAGAAGGTATAGAGAAAGAGACTGTACTGTGTATGTGAGCTAAAGCTTGGGCACTCCCTTTCCTCCTTGCTTCTATATGAGAGTAGAGAGCATGTGGGTGGATAATGTAAAAATAAAATAATAAACACACATTGTAAATGTCATGCATTAATGTTATCCCCTTTTCCCGTACTGCCTAGCTAGGTCCTTAAGAGTCGTGCTGTAAATACAGCCCTGCCAATGCTAACAGAAATAACCTGAGCATAATGGTTTGCCCTTTATCACTCACTCATCCTCTCCATTTCCTCATATTAGTAAAGAAGAGATTCTTCCCTACTCCGTTCTGTGTGCTTTAAGCATTGACATTATCTACAAACAACCACTCAGGCTTTTTTTAAGTAGAGTTTGGATTGTGCCTCTGCTTCCAATGTTAATGAACTCTAGTCTCGTCTTTTGACTAAGCTTGGGAAATATCCTAGTTTGTTTGGCTCCCCATACCCGTTAGATAGTGATTCCCTTCTGATTATTAAAACTTAAAGTGAGTAAAACAGAACTGATCTATATCCACTCCTCTGTCTGAGATAATAATGAATGTCAGTAACACCCCTATAGCTTCAGTTCCCAGAGCACGTTGCTTAGGGTTAGTATTTGATACCTCTCTCTCACTTACCCCACACATTCACTTTCTAACCACCTTTTGTTGGGGTTGATTCATCAAGCTGACAGGCTTGACAGTCAGCCTATTGGGCAAATCAAAGTGCATCGATTGCGTCCATTAAAGCCGCTGGACCGGCCGGGGCTCAGGGCATGTTCAGTGGAGCGGGCATTAGTTAGAAGGAGCGAGAGTAAGCACTACTGCAGCATAGCATGCGCTGAGTTTGCATGCCTGTCATTAAGCTGTGCTGCTTTAGCAGTGCAGCTTGATGAATCAACCCCATTATCTTTAACTCAAACATATCTCGCATCCGACCCTTTCTCACTTGCGACACGCCCAAAATAATAGTGCAGAGCTTAATAATATCTTGCACTGACTACTGTAATACCCTGATCTGTGGCCTATCCACTAACAAACTTGCATCCCTCCAGTTTATACTGAACTCACTTAACTCATTCACCACTCTTCTCATTCCTTTTCTGCTGCTCCTCTCTGTCATGTTCTTCACTGGCTACTAAATAACCAGACTTTAACTTACAAAGCACTCGATAATCTTTCACCCCTACAGGTCTCTTCAGAAGTCTCCAAATACCACCCTAACCACAATTTTCCCTTTTGCATAAGACCTAGAATAACCTCCTATCATTCACATATACACAATAATTGGGCTCTATTCACAAAACTTCTGGTAAATGACTTATTTATCACCTAATTGATAAAAATAACCTTTAAAGTGAGTGTTTACCATTTTAAAAATAAAAAAGTCGGATACTCACCTAAGGAGAAGGAAGGCTCGGTCCTAATGAGCCTTCCCTCTCCTCTCCCGGTGCCCGGTCCCGCGCAGGAACCCCCGTGGCAGTATTCGACCAGTTCGGTCAAATACTGCCACTTCCGCATGCCGAAGGGAGCTTTCGGGAGCACTCGGGCTCCCAAAGATGGGCCGCTCCATACTACGCATGCGCGATCGCCCTCTATGACGCACTCGCGCGTGCGTAGTATGGAGCGGCCCGTCTTCGGAAGCCCGAGTGCTCCCGAAGACCTTCGAAGTCCCTGTGGCGGCGGACGCAAACGGGGGAGCCAGCACAGCACCGAGGGCACCGGGAGAGGAGAGGGAAGGCTCATTAGGACCGAGCCTTCCCTCTCCTTAAGTGAGTATCCGACTTTTTTATTTTTAAAATGGTAAACACTGGCTTTAAGCACATTTACAAGCAAAATAATCACTCAAAGTAAGTTGTTCCTAATTAACTTCTTTCAATATTACTTTTCTTACCTTAATTATATTATATTTTTGCTTTTTGTGAGCTTAAAGAGAAACTCCAACCAAGAATTGAACTTTTTCCCAATCAGTAGCTGATACCCCATTTTACATGAGAAAGACAATGATTTTCACAAACAGACCACCAGGGGGCGCTGTGTGACTGATTTTGTGCTGAAACCCCTCCCACAAGAGGCTCTGAATACCGCGGTACTGCTGGCAAACTGCCACAATGTAACAATGTTCAGAGACAGGAAATAGCTGTTATTAGCTGTCTGTAACAGACAGAGCAGCTAGAAACAGCTAAATAACCTGCCCACAGTAACAATGTCACCATGTAATAAATGTCAGAATGTTAATCTGGGAGAGGAAAGATTTTACAATGAGCAAACACTGACTAAATCATTTATACATAATTATGGTAAAAAATGAAGCACTTTTTTTACTACATTATTTTCACTGGAGTTCCTCTTTAAAAATGTAACATAGATAAGGTGAAAATTTTGTGAATCCTGCCCATTTTCTCACGAACCTCTCATTTTCTCTGGAATTCTCTGCCAAGGCGTATATGTCCAACATTTGTAACCTTCAGGCGCATCCTTTTCATACAATCTAATCCAGGCCATTTTTCTTCAGCCTCTGGCCAAGCTGTGCTCTTTATTAGGGACCCTCATTCAGATTCCGTGAAAAACAAATTTCCTCATTTCTGAAATTGGCATTTCTGATCGGAAATGGAAAATCGGATTTCTGTGGAAATACCGCATTACCACAACTCTGTAGCATGGGCCCAATCAGGGAATGCAGAGTAAACTTGGAAGTATTTGGTCAATCAGAGAATCCAAAAAATTACCAAACAAAAGGACTCCTCAGAAATCGGGAAAATGGAAATTGGAAATCTGCAGAATCGGAAATCTGCATTTCTGACTATCCCTACTCTTTATTGACTATAATCTAAAAACACCCTTGGATGAAAACCTCATGTATTGCCTACCTCTTATTTCCTCCCTATTCCTTTCGATTGTAAGCTCTTGACAAACAGTGGTGCCATAAATGACAAAAATGTCCGATGCGATGCTGCCCTTAAACTGGTGTATACTACTGTAAATTCTTATAGAAGTACTTGCTAATCACTCAGACATTTTTTTTTTAATCCTTAGCTTGCATAAAGTATCTTCTACCACTTAGCGCTAAAATATGTTTTTCCCATTTGACATCCATATTTACAAATTGTTTTGTTCTGTGATTAGATTTGGTGCAGGAATGGATCGAGCTAGTTTACTATGAAAGGAAGGGGTGGCAGGAAATTGAGGTCGCCGGGTCGTGTTTCCTTTAAGAATTGTATTTTAAATGGAATGTGTGCACCATATAATTGAGTTTCTCATATGAGTTTTTTTTCCTTTCTAAATATATGGAAGTGATTGTATATTATAAACCGTTTAGACCACGGAATTCTTTTAAGGCCTAAACTGTTACTGATCTGTCTTGAAAACGAATCTATATAAATATACGAAGCATCAGCGATAATAAATGAATGTGAAACAATGTATTTGGCTCCCTGGGAGGAGTATGCCTTGTGCCACTGTGCATATCATGCATTTTACTCTTATCGTATATTGCATCTCTTTATGTTGTTGTCATAGATGTATGTCTCTTGTAGCAGATTCAGGCATAGGCTTTTCTGCTAAGGTTTCTGCCTTGTGCTGTTGGTAAATGTTGCCAGCCTCTTTCCTTCTCTTCCTCTTATTAATGTGTTTTAGTCAGTGTCTCTACTGAATCGCCCACTTTACTCATACATGACCTTAATTACCAAAGTGATGACACTTGCTCTTCATTATTCATGAATTATTTTTCTAACCTCATGCTTTGATCCCACAATGCTCTACTTCCGCAACACTAAATGTGGCATGATTACATGAGATAAAAAAAAAAAAAGCAGAGGAAACTTTTTTTTTGCTTTAAACAGTTTTTTATTGGATGAAGAAATACAGCATGAAGCAGAATAAATGTGAAAGAATAAGTGATTTTATAAATTACACTTAAAGTGAACCTCTGGACTAAAAATCTACTCAGGAGAACTGAAAAGGCCTGGTGTTTCTTTACCAGTTTCACAGCATCAGAACTTTGTTTTTCTTACCAAAGCATCATTTTTAGCTGCATTTTTAGCTAAGCTCCACCCATCAAAGAAAACTGCCCGGGCTTTTTTTCCCTGATGCTGTGCAAAGCATGATGGGATTTCCTATGTTGTTGTTCACGTTGCCTATCAACTGGGAGGGGTGATCAGCACACAGAACAGTTGGAACTGTGTCTCAGGCTCCCTGTCACTTCCTTTCAACCAAAAGGATGGCTGCCCTCATGAAATCAAACATTTGCCTGTTCTTTTAAAACAGGGTTGGTAAGAGATTATATTACCTATCTATTTTAATTAATATAACTAATGTAACTTAATGACAGTATGTTTGTTTAGGCTGAAGTTCCTCTTTAAGATGGGTACATGGTGCGTAGTGGTTAGCGCTCTTGCCTTGCAGCGCTGGGTCCCCGGTTCGAATCCCAGGCAAGTCAACATCTGCAAGGAGTTTGTATGCTCTCCCCGTGTCTGTGTGGGTTTCCTCTGGGCACTCCGGTTTCCTCCCACATCCCAAAAACATACAGATAAGTTAATTGGCTTCCCCTATATTGGCCCTAGACTATGATACATGCACTACATGATACATACATAGATATATGACTATGGTAGGAACTAGATTGTGAGCCCCTCTGAGGAACAGTTAGTGACAAGACAATATACTCTGTACAGCGCGGCATAATATGTTGGGGGTATAAAAATTCTGAAATAAATAATAAATGGGTACACTTACTCAATTACTGTCACTTGTAGGGATTGGGACTTGATCCCTCAGGCAACAGTGCATGGCCAGGTGCGATACAGACATGTCACTAGCCTAGAAGCTAGCAATATCACTTTGCTATGTAGGGAAGGGAGAAGCAACAATGTGCAGTACCTGGTAGAGCGACTCCCAGCAGGTGGGGATGGCAGGAGAACAATGTGTTTGGGGTTGGACAGGCTACCTTGTCACTAAAGATCTGGGAAGCCGGATCTTTTAAAAATGTTGGGGGGTCTTGTACACATAATAACATAGTTTGGTTGAAAAAAGACATCTGTCCCTCAAGTTCAGCAGGAAGGAGAAGAAAAAAAAAACACTATCCTGCACCTGCACATATCCCAGGTGATCCAGAGGAAGGGGAAAACCCCTTACAAGGCGCTGGCCACGCAAAACAGAAGTTTGCCTTCTTAAAAAAAACAGAAGGTATTTGCAATTATTCAGGTCGGAGTAAGTTTGGAGGTGTCCCACAATGCATCACTGCTGAATATGCAAATCATCTCTTAGTTGTCCCTGATAGCTAAACACACCTTCAGAACCGTTGGAATGCAATGATGTGTCAGCTTAACAAGTTTAACAAGCTGACACATCATTGCATTTCAGTGGTTCTGGAGGTATGTTTAGCTATCAGGGACAACAAAGAGATGATTTGCATATTCAGCAGTGATGCATTGTGGGACACCTCAAAGCTCACTCCGACCTGAATAATAACACCTTCTGTTTTAAGAAGGCAAACTTCTGTTTCGCATAGCTTTTAGTAAGGAGGCTTTTTGGAAATCCCAATGAACCTGCATATGCAAGATATTTCAACACTATGAGCTGCCACTAGTTCTTGGACTATATGTTGATTTTATTTCTGAAGTAGCCTATTCCACAATATTTTATATGTATTAAAATTATGTTTTTAGAATAATGTTTATTGGAAGAGGATTATAACGTGATATATCTATACTATGATCTGTGAGCACTTAGAACACATACCTATATGTTTTTGTTATAGGCACCTTTTGTATTACACCCGTGAAATGCATTGTCTTCTGTGCATGAATAAATACTTATACTTACCCAAGTAGTAGTTTGTCTTTTAAGTAGGTAAGATCTATTTACTCCTAACACATATGCACCTGATACTAGATACACAGGGTGCCTCCAACAGTGTTTTTGATCCAATGATATACACTTGGGGCCATATGCAATTCACTTTTTCACCTAAGTTTTCTCCTGGGTGATATTTTTAAATTTGTTAATAAAATGCATTTTAAGCCATTAGTTACATAGTTACATAGTTACATAGTTATTTTGGTTGAAAAAAGACATACGTCCATCGAGTTCAACCAGTATAAAGTACAACACCAGCCTGCTCCCTCACATATCCCTGTTGATCCAGAGGAAGGTGAAAAAACCCTTACAAGGCATGGTCCAATTAGCCCCTAAAGGGAAACATTCCTTCCCGACTCCAGATGGCAATCAGATAAAATCCCTGGATCAACATCATTAGGCATTACCTTGTAATTGTAGCCATGGATGTCTTTCAACGCAAGGAAAGCATCTAAGCCCCCTTTAAATGCAGGTATAGAGTTTGCCATAACGACTTCCTGTGGCAATGCATTCCACATATTAATCACTCTAACTGTAAAGAACCCTTTCCTAAATAAATGGCTAAAACGTTTTTCCTCCATGCGCAGATCATGTCCTCTAGTCCTTTGAGAAGGCCTAGGGACAAAAAGCTCATCCGCCAAGCTATTATATTGCCCTCTGATGTATTTATACATGTTAATTAGATCCCCTCTAAGGCGTCTTTTCTCTAGACTAAATAAACCCAGTTTATCTAACCTTTCTTGATAAGTGAGACCTTCCATCCAACGTATCAATTTTGTTGCTTGTCTCTGCACCTGCTCTAAAACTGCAATATCTTTTTTGTAATGTGGTGCCCAGAACTGAATTCCATATTCCAGATGTGGCCTTACTAGAGAGTTAAAGAGGGGCAATATTATGCTAGCATCTCGAGTTTTTATTTCCCTTTTAATGCATCCCAAAATTTTGTTAGCTTTAGCTGCAGCTGCTTGGCATTGAGTACGATTATTTAACTTGTTGTCAATGAGTACTCCTAAGTCCTTCTCCAAGTTTGATGTCCCCAACTGTATCCCATTTATTTTGTATGGTGCTAGACCATTAGTACGTCCAAAATGCATGACTTTACATTTGTCAACATTGAATTTCATCTGCCATGTATGTGCCCATATAGCCATCCTATCCAGATCCTGTTGCAATATGACACTATCTTCCTGAGAGTTGATGATTCTGCACAATTTTGTATCATCATAGAAAGCAAGAAAATGCTCAAAATAATTTTGATAATACTTTTTCATTTACTTTTTGGTACTTTTTTAGTTGAAAAGTGCTGGAAAGTTATTTTAAATCAAAGATGAAAAATTATCTCCTAGGAGAAAACTTGGGTGCAAAAATTGAATTGCATATGGGCCTTGGTGTGCAGATTTGCTAACATTAGTGGAGAAAACAAACAAACAAACAAAATAGTAAAATAGTGGTCTTTATAACCTAGAACAATGATAAAAAACAAAACAAAAATATACTGGAAACTCAGTTGGACAACTTAGGATCCAGTTACAATCAGTGCTGAAGGATCCGTAGAATCCTCTGCTGCTAACTCAAATCAATAGGCAGGGTACACAAATGAGTATAGCACTAATACATTTCACAACCCCAACAGATGCTTACTCATAGGGTCCCAGCAGATGCCAACCAATAGCATGTAGACAGTAATGTTCCTGCACCATCAGAAGCTCCTGTGTCTCTGGTTGCTGGTGCAAGTGACTTTCAGGGAGAGTCTGCAGATCCTATCATAAGATGATCTCTACCTTGTACTATACTCCTATATAGGAACATCAAGGACCTACAGCTTGCCCTGTCATATAAGACATATATAGATAGGAAACAAAAACACAGCTTAGCGTGATCCTGCCACAGGCACAATCAAAATGCACAAGAATCCTAACTCTTAAAGCAGCAGGGACAGCCATACTATACCAGAAAACAATAAACATATACGGTATAAATAGATAAATACTTGTTCTACTTAAATAACTAAATTGGACTGTCCACGTTTTGATTTCAATGAATTTTATATAGTAAATAAAGAGAAAACTGTTCCTGGCATGTTCCATTTTTACTTCTTCTGACTGAAGCCAATCTTGGTGTAATTTCCTCCCTTAAGGTAGCCATACACTGGTCGATTTGCCATTAGATCGACCAACTGACAGATCCCTATCTGATCGAATCTGATCAGAGAGGGATCGTATGGCTGCCTTTACTGCAAACAGATTGTGAATCGATTTCAGCCTGAAACCGTTCACAATCTGTTGAGCTGCTCCTGCCGCCTGTCCCCCCCCCCCCGTATACATTACCTGAGGCTGGCTCCGGGTCCTCTTCTCCGCACTGCACCGCATCCCAGTATCCCGCACCACATCCCAGCGTACACTGTGTCACTCCGTGACCAGGAAGTTCAAATAGAGCGCCCTCTATTTGAACTTCCTGGTCACTGGAGTGACACAGGAAGTTAATGTACGCTGGGATGGAAGCAGGAACAGAGCGGTGCAGCGCGGAGAAGATGCCCGGCAGCCGGCGTCAGGTAATGTATACCTGTATCGGATCTGCCGCCGCTAGCGACGCGCTCCCTACCCGCGGGCGATCGACAGTAATTTCCCGCATGGCGCGATCGACGGACCGATCCGATTTAGGGAGGAAATCGGATCGGCGGGTGCATTTAGCGCGAACGATTGGTAGCAGATTCGATCCCAGTGATCGAATCTGCTGTCGAAACGGTGGCAAATCGGGGCAGTGTATGGCCAGCTTTACCCTTTTTTTTCTCCTAGAACTCACACTGTCAAATCTAGCTTGCTTTGTAAACACATGTGAGCACAGCAGATTGCATTTCAGCAGCTTTTACTTTCTCAGCCTCATGCCACACTGAACTGCCCTCAGCCAATCAGTTAGGAGCAGGAATTTGGGTGGGGAGATGTCAAGCTTCCTTCTCGTTGGCAATGTATCAAATAGAGCCCGGCTGACTGAGATATTATTTATTGCAGCAGAAACATGTATGATTATATTGGAATGCTTGCAATGCAGGGTCAGGTTGCAGGCCTCACAATAAACACAGAGCAGTGGGTAAATGGAATTTGATTTTGTGGCTGACAATCATTTTAACATGCCTCTGTTAACGATGAACAATGTTTTGCATTGCATACATTTTAACAGGCCACATTATATAAAAAAAAACTTACACACGCAAAAAAAGTTATTTACGTGGTCTGTGTTTGTAGTATTTCCCCAACTATGCAGGAATAATAAAAACCAATGGCTTACACAGCAACCCTTCATTTAACAAATGGATTAAGGTGAAATGGGTACAATAGGGGAAGGGGGTGGACAGGAGGTGGGGTAGTATACAATATTCATACCTGGAGGCAGTGTTAAGTTATCTAGTAAGGGGTTAGGTCAAAGGGGGAATGGCCTAAGGTAGAGCAGATGCTTGTTGGAAAAAGTGAATTTTGAGGGACCATTTAAAGATATCAAAGAGTTCCCATAATTAAGCAAATGTATGCTCTGTAGTTTTTTTGCATGAGCAATCCCTATTGGCCATCCCAAGCCAGCTGGCCTTAGTATATACAGTGGAACCTTGGTTTGCAAGCGTAATTCGTTCCGGAAACATACTTGTAATCCAAACCACGCTTATATCAATGCGAAATTCCCCACATGAATTAATAGAAACCCAGTTAATTTGTTTCACAATCCAAAAACAGTTATAGTAAAGTAGTATAAAATAAAAAGACTTTCACTATAAGTAACAGAATCATTGCCTTTTGTTGGCTCGCCCTAATCTTTTTTGTTTTTGTTTGTTTTTGTGTGTGGCTTTAACAAGGAACTTATCCAATGACAGTTGCTTTGGAGGATTTCATGGAAATTTGAGTTTGCACAGTCTCTTCACTCAGATTAATTAAGTACAATCCGCAGCGCCAAAGGGAGAAGAATTATCGGCTCAGTTGTGATGAAGTGACGCATGTATACTTTTTTTTGCTTGTAAATTTTGACTTGCTTGTGTATCAAGTCAACATTTCTCAAAAAATGTTTTCTTGTATTGCAAAGCGCTCTTCTCAATCCAAGGTTTTACTGTAGGTCACTTTGGACATCATGTGACATAATTTTGTTACTGGGAAAAGCGCGCAATAATTAAAGAACACGTGTTGGCAACAATGTAGATCCTGATGCCAGTGTTAGTGTTTGTGAACTTCACCCCTACGTAATACTTATCTCCCATCTCAGAAATGGAGATAAACCAATTAGCTGAATATAGTCTTGTACACATGCTCAATTAAGGTTGTCTTGAAGAATCGTGAATCCATTCTTATGTCAACATTTTGGGGATTGCGTACTGTACAGACACACTTTTGGCTAGACCGAGCAGCTTGTATTGGCCAATGGAGAGAAGAGGTGGGACAAGTGGCACCCTGCATCATCATTTGTATGGGGCTCCACTCTAGTGATTCTGACCAACTCTTTGATGTTTATAACAATATACCGTTTTTTCATTTGGCCAAAGTTCTGCTCTGATAGATCCACCTTTCTTATTTTTATGATTTATACATTCTCTACTCAGCAGCTGCACATTTGCATAGGGCGAAGGGTTAATAAAAAGCAGCAATTAAAGTGTCCTTTTTTAACTTTCTTTTCTTGTAGCTTTGGCTTTCACTATTAACACTGCAAACTCATAGTGACAAATCACAAGTCCGTATCATTTCCCTGTGAACTCCGCTGACAATTAAAGCTATTTGAGGCCATTTGTCATTGTGGCTTTGTCTCAATGACAAAGCTGACAGGGTGAGCATAGCACAGCATAATGAAATATACTTTAAAAGCATTGCTGGGATGGTGAGTGACTTCTATGCTATTTTGTATTATTGTTACAGGCTGGACTAACTAGTTGTGCTACCTTACATGAGAATCCCAGGAGATAGCCATCTGTGAAATATAAAAACAGGTGATTAGTTTCATATTTCTCAGCCGGTGTGCCCTGCTGTTAAGTTGGAGAAGGCACATCATTAGAAAATGAAAATCAAAGATGCAATATAGAGAAGACGTTATTACTGACATTTCATGATCTGTTTGTAAAGATGAGTGAAGCTAATAAACTGCTTGAAGAACAGCTTGAGGGCTTGGCTGCTCTGTAAAAGCCCACTAAATGCAAAATTCAAGTTTAAATGGAAATCTTGTTCTTTATTTAAAGGTTTGGTGCAGGGAAAACTGACGCAAAAGCAGAGCGATTGTCCAGAGAGGGGCCAATCAGAATCTTTGTTTGATGTAACAGCTGACATCTGTTTGTTGCTTTGGGCAACTTGCTCCAATTTTCACCCCTATTTTCTTTGCACCTGTTTTGATATTCAGCCCTAAAATTCTTTAATCTCTTTTGTTTCATTCCTCTATCTGCAGCGGTGCCATTTAATGTGTATCTGAAGTGAAAAAAAAATGGATAATTATAGTAGTCCAGAGGTTTCCCCAATTTTACCCCCACCAATTCAGCACAGGGGCCCTCTACGAATATTCAGCAGAAGTGCCAGCTTCTCTGAACTGGGCATGTGCAAGAATGGTCTGCGCATGCCCAGTAGAACAAAGATGCTCACGCATGTCTTTTTTTCCTACAGGCACGAGTGGCTTAGCTCTTCTTGGCATGTGTGGAGCTTACTCGTACATGATGCCACTACAAGGAAAAGAGAGTAGATGGAGGATCTGGGAAGCCTCTGGATTACCCAGAGGCTTCCCACTAATGAAGTAAGTATCCAGTTTTTAACCCCTTCCAGTTATAGGTTTGCTTTAACCTTTACAGCCAGGACCGCTCCACACCAAATGGCGTGGAAGTGGACGGCAGCCCCAGGACCGCCTAACGTTGATCGGCGTGCCGTCCTAGGGGTGGAGTTTGCAGAGGATCGCGCGCGCCGATGCGCACGCATCCACGCTTAAATGACAGAGCTCCTCTCCGTCATCAGCCTCCCAGCGGCGATCGCCACTAGGAGACTGTTACACGACGAAACCGCTGTCTAATAACAGTGTACAGCGCTGTGATCTAAGGCAGCGCTGTACTGGGGACAGCCGTGTGACACGGCTCTACCCCTGGGAGACATTGGAGTGATCGGTTGTCCCCGTGATCAGCCTATGACAGCTGATCATGGGGATTGGCTGGCCGAGGAGGGAGGGCTGAGGAAAAAAATGTAAAAAAAATAGTAACATTTATTTATAAAATAATAAAATAAATATTTGAAAAAAAATAAAAAAAATAAACATTGGGAGAGGGATCAGACCCCACCAACAGAAATCTCCTCTGTTGGTGGGGAGAAAAGGAGGGAGGGGGGGGGGATCACTTGTGTACTGAGTTGTACGGCCCTGCAGCGAGGCCTTAAAGCTGCAGTGGCCTATTTAGTGGAAAATAGCCTGGTCTTTAGGGGGGCTTAAGCCCTTGTTCCTTAAATGGTTAACTAGGAACACAGACATACAACAAAATCAGTTCTTGGGACTCTGTAAGGTGTGGTTAGTTTTAACCTTCCTTAGGGAAGGTAAGACCTGTGATGGTGACATTGGTGGCGGGAGGTGTTACTGTTATTTTTTTTGGTTAAAGTTAAAGTACCCATTAATGATACAACCTTGATTGTACAATCCTACCACTTCTATGTTATATGAGAGACTACCTACAGTATGCATTCAACATTTACCCATCTACGACATAGATTTGGTAAGATTGTACAATTAAAGGGACACTAAAGTCAAACAAAAAAAATGAGTTTTACTCACCTGGGGCTTCCAATAGCCCCTTGCAGCTGTCCGGTGCCCTCGCCGTCTCCCTCCGATCCTCCTGGCCCCGCCAGCAGCCACTTCCTGTTTCGGTGACAGGAACTGACAGGCTGGGGACGCGAGTGATTCTTCGCGTTCCCAGACACATTAGCACCCTCTATGCTGCTATATGGTCTATGATATATGCTATAGCAGCATAGATGGCGCTATTGTGGCCAGGAACGCGAAGAATCACTAGCGTCCCCAGCCTGTCAGCTCCTGTCACCAAAGCAGGAAGTGGCTGCCGGCGGGGCCAGGAGGATCGGAGGGAGATGGCGAGGGCACCGGGCAGCTGCAGCGGGCTATTGGAAGCCCTAGGTGAGTAAAACTCATTTTTTTTGTTTGACTTAAGTATCCCTTTAAGATCCTATAACTTAAAGGCACTTTTAGGGTCACATTAGGGGATTAAGGTTAGGAAAGCGATAGTGGGTGTTTAAGGAAACCTAACCATAGATCAGTAGGCAGAACAGAGTTAGGGCTCAGCCACACTATAAGCATATTTTCTGAGCGCTTGTGATTGATGAGCTCTTTTTAAAAATCGCTCCCATTTACTTTAATTAAAATCGCAGTAAAAATCAATTTTTACCACAATTTTAATGAAAGTGAATGGGAGCCATTTTTAAAAAGCGCTCAGAAAGCACTAATCAATCACAAATCGCTCAGAAAAGCTCTTATAGTGTGGCTGAGCCCTAATGCTGGGAATACACTATGACATTTTTTGTAAGATCGATGGTTTGATAGATAATTTCCGACAGGTCCGATCTGATTTTCGATAGTTTTTTTGATCGATTTCTCATAGAAGTGTATGAAAATTAATAAGAAAAACTATGGTAAAGTCAAAAATCGATCGGAAAATCAATCGGACAGTAAATCTGATGAAAAATCTCATTGTGTATTCCCAGCATAAGGCATCATTTTACCCTTTCCTTGCTGATTTTTGTTTCTGTCATATGTGTGCTGTTGCACCAATCCCCAGCCTGCCAGTGTGCCTCCTCCAGCCTACCAGCTGAATACAGGGTAGTGTAGGGAGAGCTTTGATATTTACCTGATACAGACGCTGGATTGGTTCTCCTTTTCCATCTCCAATAGTGACATCCTCCTTCGGCTCCTGATCACATGTCATATTGTGTGATTGGGACCTGGAGGATGATGTCATCATTACTGCGCCACTCGGTGGAAGAAAAGAACCAATCCAGTGTCTGGATAAGGCAAATATCAACATGCTCCCTTAGCTTCTTTGCATTTACTGTGTGGGGGGCAGCCCAAGTTTAACTGTCAGCAGAAGCATTGTTCTGAGTTAACTAACACAAAAAAAACTCAGGCGGAGCTGCTGAGTCATATTATGCCGCATGCAAATCTTACATGTGTGTTCCCTTCCTCAAGAAAACTATTCATATAAAATCCACATTCAGCCCAACAGAGATTGAGCAGCTTTGTGTAGACAAATGTGTGAAAATTAGTGTTCACATGTGCAAAGCTGAAAATTAGCTTCACACATTCTCAAGGCTGCGCTAAACACTAACTGGTTGATATTTATTCAATCAATTATTTTGTGTTTTTTCCTTCTAATTAATTTAAATCCCTTTGCTAAGATCAGTGTTCACTTTGACATGAAAGATTGTATTTCATCAGATTGGCCCATAGTAATAATAATTACTATAAGAATTCCATGATTTTATGACAATAAAACATGAAAACCTCAAAGAGGGTGAAAACTGTCACGTAAAGTCTATATACTATTCAGTTAGCATTCGATTCGGTTTATGATCAATAATACGATCAATAATTTTTATGATCGACTAAAGACTAACATTGTGGATCAGTCTTTAGATCAACTTCAGCTCTTAATATCAACTGTAATATTGATAGCAAATGTTTGTGATTGACTAGGCAATTTGTCTAATCAAATGTCTAAAGGGGCCCATGCACTGGTCAATTTCAGCCATCGATCGATCGGTTCTATAGAATTGATCGATCAGATATCGATTCTATCAAATTCCCCATTCGATCGATTTGATCTATCTGACAGGATGAAAAATCTAGGTCGATCTGCTGCTGGCAGCAGATTGATGGGCCATAGAGTTGCATTGGATCTAATGGTCCAATAATGCATTTAGATCGATTTCCAATACATTTCATTCTGAAATCTATTGGAAATTTGTTCCCAGTGTGTGGCACCCATCAGATAGATTCCTGTCAGATTCCACCTGAGAGGCATCTGACAGAAATCTATCTGATGGTCAAATCTGCTGCAAGTGTATGGCCACCTTAACTGGGTAAAAAAATGGTTACGTTTCTGCCTTGCTTAAAGCGAACCTGAACTCAGAATGTCCTCTCTGCTCTAAAAGATACAAAACAGCATAATAATCTTTAAACAAAAACATGTCTTTGTTACAGCTTGATACAAATCCTAAAATAAACCTGCACTGTTTCTATTGCCTGATTCATGGAAGCAGATATATTGTTAACAGCCTGTGCTTTCAAATGAGCTTATCTGCCATCTCTGCCGTGGCAGTCATGTGACACAGGAGAGAGATCAAATTACAACATGTGGTTAGACACAAATGATGGGGAAATAAAAAGACTACCGTATATACTCGCAAGCAAGCCGACCCGCATATAAGCCGACCCCCAACTTCTTCCTGAAAAACCAGGAAAAAATGATTGACCCTCATATAAGCCGGGGGTAGGAAATGCTGGCCGTGTGATCCCCCCCAGTGTGTCCCAGTATAGTTAGTATAGTGCCCAGTATGGGTAGGTAGTGCCCAGTATAGCTAGTGAAGTGCCCAGTATAGCTAATATAGTGCCCAGTATAGCTAGTATAGTGCTCAGTATAGCCAGTATAGTGCCCCAGTATAGCTAGTATAGTGCCCCAGTATAGCTAGTATAGTGCCCCAGTATAGCTAGTATAGTGCCCCAGTATAGCTAGTATAGTGCCCCAGTATAGCTAGTATAGTGCCCCAGTATAGCTAGTATAGTGCCCCAGTATAGCTAGTATAGTGCCCCAGTATAGCTAGTATAGTGCTCATTATAGCTAGTATAGTGCCCCAGTATAGCTAGTATAGTGCCCAGTATAGCTAGTATAGTGCTCAGTATAGCTAGTATAGTGCCCCAGTATAGCTAGTATATTGCCCAGTATAGCTAGTATAGTGCCCCCCATAGCTAGTATAGTGCCCAGTATAGCTAGTATAGTGCCTCCCATAGCTAGTATAATGCCCCATTATAGCTAGTTTAGTGCCCCCCATAGCTAGTATAGTGCCCAGTATAGCTAGTATAGTGCCCCCCTATAGCTAGTATAGTGCCCCATTATAGCTAGTTTAGTGCCCCCATAGCTAGTATAGTGCCCCCCATAGTTAGTATAGTGCCCAGTATAGCTAGTATAGTGCCCCCCATAGCTAGTATAGTGCCCCATTATAGCTAGTTTAGTGCCCCCCTAGCTAGTATAGTGCCCAGTATAGCTAGTATAGTGCCCTCCATAGCTAGTATAGTGCCCCATTATAGCTAGTTTAGTGCCCCCATAGCTAGTATAGTGCCCCCCATGGCTAGTATAAAGCCCCCCATAGCTAGTATAGTGCCCCCCATAGCTAGTATAGTGCCCCCGCCTCAAGCAACCCCTGTCCCCCGCGGCCGCCGCTGCTATTAGCTTACCCTGCGGCTGCCGGCTTCCAATAGTCCCCTCTCCGTCTCCCGGGCATGTAAATAGATCACAGCAGCTCACTCCACGGCGGCTGCTGTGTGATGACAGGAAGCTGTAGGGAGAGCGGCTTCCTGTAACGGCGATGCGTATCGCCGTTGCTATGGAAACCGCTCTGCCTACAGCTTCCAATCCTGTCAACACACAGCAGCCGCCGTGGAGCGAGCTGCTGTGATCTATTTACATGCCCGGAGACGGAGAGGGGACTATTGGAAGCCGGCAGCCGCAGGGTAAGCTAATAGCAGCGGCGGCCGCGGGGGGGGGGGGGGGGGGAGCGCACTACGACCACCGACCAACGTGACTCGCAAGCAAGCCGACCCCCCAACTTTTGGCCCACTTTTGGGGGGTCAAAAATTCGGCTTGCTTGCGAGTATATACAGTAAACTCTCTAGATACATACAGGGTGCATTTCTCTATGTTTTCCTTCTGTCCTGTGCAAGAGTTCAGCTCCACTTTAAAGTGAACCCAAATTAAAAATACAAGATTTCAGAAATAAAATATATTTTCTAAATTATAATAATAATAAATACCAGTCTTTTTTCAGCTGCATGATGACAAATATAAAATATTGTACATTTATTGGAGGAACCCCTCCCTTCCTTTCATATTGCCGGGAAAAAATCCAGCAAACTGGTGGAGTAGATGGTGTCCGGCAAGGAGGAATTGCTAGTGGCTGCGACCTGTATAACCCTAGTTATGAAAAGAGAAGGGTGAAAAAGCATGCACTGATATGCTCATAGGTTTGAAGGCGTGTTTATTTATCTTTGTATGTGTCAGAGTGGTGCAACTAAATATTTTGAAATAAAAAAATGTTTGGTTTGGGTCCGCTTTAAGTGGTATTGTTAAGTAGCAAACGAAAGCCTCAGCCTTAATCAGCCAATAAACTGACAACCTCCATTGTCAGAAGAAAACATAAAGAGGTCATACACCTATCGATTATTCCTATCAATATCCAGCAAATTTGACCACTCTGTTCGAATTTGCTAGAAATCCATGCTGCTGGTGGCCCAATCGATCATCTTTTGTCCAAAATTGGTCAATCACACCAGATGTAAGATATTGATCCGCAGTGTGTCGGGAGCGGTGGCAGATTGACGGCCCATGCATCAAACAGTGCAAAGCTGCAGTTAGATTTTTTTTAAAGATAAATAGTGTGTGGCAGTAATATGTCCCTCTCAGATCAGATTTTATCTGACAGGGATCTATCTAATAATTGAATCTGGCAGCCATCTATCAAACTAAGTACCCAAGTGAAGATGCATCGGAGATACAATGTGTAATGATCAGTATTATCTCTAACAACACAGTAGTCAGTATTTTATTCAGAGTGTGATCACACGTGTCTTTGTGCACAGTATAACACAGGAGTACTCCTATGTGATAGCCCTTGGCTGTAGGGACTATCACTAAATAGAGTGGTCGTACAGGCAATGTCGGTAACAGGTCGGTCAGGTAGCAGTACAATATCGTCAGGCAAATACATAGTGAGTAAACAAGCCGAGGTCGGTAATAGATCAGATGAGCGAACGTACAGAATCAGGAGGCAATATCAGAGTCAAGGTCGGCAGTAAACAGATAGGCAGAGTACAGAATCAGGAGGCAGAAGAATAGTCGAGAGTTCAGGCAAGGTTCATACACAATAAGGATATACAATAATGTAGTTACAATTATGATAGATAATAATAATAATCCTAATCTATGTGTGAATCCCCGGGGTCCTGCCGGATCAAACACACCAGGAACTGACTAAGGTCTGAGAGCTTAACCGCAAAGTATCAGCAACAGCAGACAATGAGCTACTGACAGCTCAGGTCTCAATACAGACAGGTAACCCCGCAGTTCCGCCCAGCGCACAACAACCAATCAGAAGCGGTGATCGGTCTTGCACTGTCAGCTGACCGACAGGTCAGCTGACCCGTCTCCTCAACGCATAAAGGTCCTGTCTCCTGGTGCGCGCGTGCGCTATTCTGTCCTGATGCACCTTGGAGAGACCTATTCTGCCGGAAAGAGATGAGCGAGAGGACGCGGCGGGATCCGCCGTGACGTCAGACGCGGGAGCGGCGGCCGCGCCGCTCCCTGCTGCAGAGGTAACAATATTCCTAACACAATGTAAACAAACGTTCGGTCCCCGATGCATGTTTACACGGTCATGTTAATGAAGAACGAACGAATGTGAACAATCGTTTCATCGATAGCAGTAATTTTTGTATGCGTCAATGGCCATCTGAACGATTACTTGCCCAGATTCATGATGGTCATTCGGCTGCATTCACCCCCTGCATCACCCAATCACATGCACGCCTCCAGGACTTCTCAAGAGCTGCTCCAACACTATGAAACTCCCTACCTTCCCCATTAGGTTTTCCCCCTCCTTCAACATCTTCAAGAAGACCCTCAAAACTCACCTTTTCACTCTGGGCTCTGGCCTACCCCCCACATCCCCCCCCCCCCCCCCCACACACACACACACTAGTGCTCTAAACACGCAGCTGTACTCTGGTCCCCCACCTTTCGTGTCCCCACTTCTCCCTCTAGATTGTAAGCCTTCCTCCTTATGTCTCCTACCTGTTCACGCACCTCCATTTCCGTACACCCATCCTATGGATCTGAGTGCACTCGACTTGCCTAATCTCCATGCTCCCATCCAGTGACTGGCTAAGCATTACCTTGTATTTATACTGTGCTGTGTGATCTGGTTTTCTTGTATTCCTGTATTGTCGTATTGCTGAATGTCACCCCTAAATATTGTCTGTAACCTTAACTAATGTCCAGCGCTGCGTAATATGTTGGCGCTTTATAAATAAAATTAATAAATAAATAATAATTAAATTCACAGTGGGACGTTGCGGAGCTGCGTTATAAACTCTTATAGTGCAGCTTACTGCACTGCAATGCAAATCCTATGCGTTGTTCACAGTGCGACGTTAGCGTCGCATTGTAACATGTTGCGTTATGGTAACGCACTGAAGCAGTCCATTACCTCTAAACGCACACATTACCAGGTACAGGAAATGTTTTACTGTACCTAATGTATGTGACGGTAACGCAGCGTTAATGTGCGTTTCCACCTTTTTATTTTGCGTTGCGTAGTTATACTGCGTTGTGACTTTAACGTTGCATTATAACGCCACATCCCACTGTGAATAAGCCCTCAATACAAATTATATTGGTGCGTGGTAACACGTCGTTAAGCATTGTTTATGGAATTTTTTAACAATGTTACACGAAACAATCGTTCATCGAAAAAAAAAATGTTGGAAAAATAGTGTTGTAGGTATGGACCTTTACTGTATGGCCACCTATAAAGATTACATCTATGAGTAGGTTTATGAAGTTAACAGTTTAGTACACATTCCAGGCACAAAAGCTTCAAAGTGGAGATCATATTCATATTCTCTTTCAAGTAACCGTATTTTACAACTTAAAAAGTAACCAAAAGTTGGAAAAAAAGTACTGTCAAGTGTCAAAATTATTTTAAGTATTTTCATACTTGCTGGTGTTTTAAAAGGCATTTTTTGACAAGGTATGAAAATATCATCTAGGAGGAAACTCAAGAGAAAAATGTAATTGCATATGGGCCATTGGCTTTGAAGCCGCTATTGTGTGTGACATTGACTTTACGCTTGCATTCCGTCTGTAGCAAACAAGACTTGCCCAATGCTTATGGTTTTTTGTTTTTGGATTTTTTTTTAACAGCAGAGCCCTACCAACAGCACCATGTGCATGCTTCACAGTGAGGTTGGTGTGCTTTTAATTTCTGTAAAAGTTCCCACAGAGGGCCAGTGCACACCAAAAACCCCTAGCAGGTCCGCAAAACGCTAGAGGTTTTTGAAGCAGATTTTCAGAGCGATTCTAGGCATGTTTAGAGAGATTTTCTAAGCATGCCTAGCGTTTTTGGAGCGTTTTGTGTAGCAGATGTCATTTTTTGTTACAGTAAAGCCGTCACTGAACAGCTTCTGTAACAAAAACGCTTGGAAAACCGCTCTGATCTAGCGTTTTTCAGAGCAGTTTTCCACTTTCCTATACTTAACATTGAGGCAGAAACGCCTCAGAAATCTAAAAAATGCTGCAGGATATGAGTTCGCGTTTGGGGGAAAATCGAACCGCTTTGGTGTGCACCAGCCCATTGACATTCATTTGCCAAGCGGTTTTCCCCATGCAAGCGTTTTAAAAAACGCTCCAGAACTGCTCTGGTGTGCACCAGCCCTTATATAGATATTGGCATTTCCAAATCTACCTGAAGGAAAATTTGGAGAAAAAGATAGCTCCTTACCTCACTAGAGGGAAGCCTCTGGATAATCCAAAGACTTCCCCTATCAATCTCGAGTTCCCTGTTTCAATGCTGGAACCCTCTGATCCTACTCAAAAAGGCCGTTACGAGGTTTCCTGCTACTGCACAGTAGCAGGGAGATGCTCATGTATGGCTTTTTTTTCCGTGCACCCTAGCAGCGTGGTCACGCCCGTTCATGAATGGTGCACCTAAGCAGCGCGGCCACGCCTGTTCATGGATGGTGCACCTAAGCAGCGGGCCACACCCATTCATGGATGGTGCACCTAAGCAGTGTGGCCATGCCCATTCATGGATGGGAGCATGGCCGCAAAGAAGAACAGGGTATAGACGACTAGCGGTGGGCTCAAGAAGGATCAGAGAAGCCTCTGGAAGATCCAGAGGTTTCTCTTTACCAAGGTAAGTATCTAACATTTTTGTTTTTTAAAATCACAGGTTTGCTTTAATAAATAACTTCATTGTTTTTACTCCGAAACTTCCTCAGTTCTAATCAGGTGAACAGACAGGGCTGTGTCTATGCAGTGTCACCCATAAAGAGAGATATGGTATAGTAAGTTAAATCACACAAATACAGTGGAAAGATATGCACTGATAATACAGTGTGCTGGGCCAGGCACAGTACAGCAAGGGCCAGCTGCGACAGACAGGGCTGTATCTATGGAGTGTCAATGTCACACACACACACACACACAGGGCCGGATTTCTGGCAAGGCCACATAGGCCATGGCCTAGGGCACCAGAAATTTAGGGGCGGCTCAGTGAGGGGCAGTAAAGCTGTTCTATGCAGCCATCCCTATATACAAAGACAGAGTTAACCTTTGAACTCTCTGTCCTGTACTTGTTTCGTCCCTGCAAGACCTGTAAGCTCTTTTCTGCAGGTACACATAAACTTAACTCTCATGGTGACACAATGGTTCCATCATTAACGAGATGGCAATCATAACATAAAAGTTCTTAAGGAAAACATAATTTATAATCTATACACATATTACTAAAATAGTTATTGTCTGTGACATCCAATGATGGAAAGTAAGGAGAATTCTCATTGTGGCACACAGAGATAACAACCATACAGCCAGTATCGTTGGCCTTGGGTGGTAAAAAGTACAAATCCGGCCCTGCACACACACACACACACACACACACACACACACGCAAAAAAGAAAAATATTAGCCCTCAAAAGAGTTTTTTGGGGTGCTTTCAGCAACAAATTTCAGCGAGGAGCAAGCTAACAGGAGCCTAACTAACGCTTTCCCTATCTCCAACAGTGTCTCCCCCTTCCTCTCACTGCTGCAGCATTTTATGGGGGGGGGGGGGGGGGGGGGCAGGGGTCCAGGAGGGAGTGCAGCCTGGTTGGCTGCCACGTGTCTCCTGATTGTGATGTAGGAGGTCAAAGTTTAGCCCAATGACGAGGTATTGGGGCGGGTCGATTGCACCATGTGTTTGCTACCCGACGCGAACGTGGACAGCTGAAATCGGCGTGAACTACCCATCGGGCAAACCATTCGGGCCATCTCTACAGACAGCATGGTCACACATGCACAGTACTGGATTCCAGAGGGGAGGTTAGAGCACAGCTTCTGCTGCGCTATACTCTGCCTTTACACACTGGACTGGGGGAGCGCAGGAGGGGGATGGGAACAGATGGGGCAAGGGGAGAGAAGGAAGCCCCAAAGTAGGACATAAGGAGGCACAGAGGAACATACACAGAGCCAGATCATCCACAAGGCAACTTAGGCCAGTGCCTTGTTCATAGAGAGTCCAGGGGCTTGGATTATATTAACCTCCCAACAAATCTTGCCAAAAAAGTTAGGTGGCCATCAAGGGGGGGAGGGCAGAGGTGGGACTAAAAAAGTACTAAAGGTGGCACAAGGAGACAGAAGGAGGCACAAAGGGAGACAGAAGGAGGCACAGGGGGACAGAGGGACACAGGGGGACTGAAGGTGGCACAAGCATACAAAAACCCATGTTGGCGAGGCGTTATTCAGGGGTGCAGGGCTTAAAAAGGGGCATGGTGCCCCCCCCCCCCTCCCTCCCCCCCATGGCACTCCAGGCAGTGGCCTGTAATGCCTATGCCTAAAAATGCCCCTGCTTAGGGATAACGGTGGGAAACAGTAGACAGGTAAAGTATTACATGCATAGACAGGGGGCACATTCACATTTCCGTCATTTTTTTTTGGTCATCCCGCTATTGCACGTTATTAGTGCTGCACACCCAATTTACCATGTCGGCCCAACATCTTGCAGCATGTCCCATTGATACATTCGACCAAATTGGTTGAATCGTCAATCGGCATGCTTGTGGTGTCACTGATTTGCATCTGATTAAAAAATTATTATCGACTGATGTATGGGCATCTTAAAGGACAGGTCAGAGGAAAAACAAAAAAAAAGATCTACTTACTTGGGGCTTCCTCCAGCCCCTGGCAGCCAATCTGTCCCACGCCGATGCTCCGGTATCCCGGGGTCTTCTCCGTTGCATATGCCCACCTCGCCAGGTCAGCATCTTCTGCGTGTGCGTGATCACGTTCCTGCACCGCTCATGAACGCAATCACGATGCCTGGAGCGTTCTGTGCAGGCGCACATCAACGGAGGGGGCATCGGAGCTACGGCAATGGACAGACCAGCTGCCAGGAACTGGATGAAGCCCCAGGTAAGTAGATCTTGTTTTTTGTTTTTAAGGTTGCCACTAACAATACAATTTCTAGTGAAATTTTTTTCGAGCGATCAGATAATTTTGATCGGAAGTGAAATCATTCACTACACCATCAAGGAACCAATCTTGGAATCCTATTTATCACAGATGCAAATTTCATATGATGCATAAAAGGTAGTGGTACACATGCCAAACGTGAGAGGAGGCATAATGGTGGTGGTGATGGTGAGTGCTGGGTACAGGATGCCTGATGGCCGTTTCGCGCACTGCTGCTCTTCTACGGAGGCTAATAATTTGAGCATCTGCAGCAGTGTCATCCTTTCTCTTTTCTACTTGTCTGCATTGATTGTCTGCTGGCTAGAGCACGCTGAGGAAGTTTGTCTAGGAAGAGGCACGTTAAAGTCCACCAGTGCATGTTCACCATATACATGTGTTCACACTGTAGTGCCAACCTACTGCAACCTATTTGGCCAACTTCCTATTTATCACAACCGACAAGATAATCCAAATTTTGATTCAATAAAAATCCAATCAAACGACTGTTTTTTATAACTGTAATCGATTGTGCCCATCAACGGAGATTATTTACAACCAGTCCGATCTGAATTTCTGATCGCTGAAACGATTTTTCGCTGGAAATTGGACTGTTAGTGGCCACCTTAAGACAGGTGTTCAGTGATCAGTGATAACACACAGCAAATCAAGCTCAGGACAATGTATATTAAAAAAAAAAAAAAAAAAAAACAGTGTGGCTCTCTCCCTTAAAAACTCCAGGGAGGCATGGCTACAAAATGAAGGGTTAACATAGTCTCCTCCTTCACTCCCTAAATTTTGTTTCAACCAATAGTTGAAACCGGAGTTCTTTGGGTAAATCCAGGTGCCTAATAATAGAAGTGCTGTTTTATTGTTAAATCCAATCACCCTGAATTCAGATTGACAGGGCACATAAAGCTCTGACTTTGGGGCACTTGTTCACTGTCACTGGCAGCAGCGGTGGCAGGCAGCACACATACCTCCATCCACCGCCGGAGGTTCTGATCTCTAAGTGCTTCACACTACTTCTTGTTTAAACAGGAAGTAGCGTGAAACACTTAGAGATCGGAGACCTCAGCGGTGGATGGAGGTATGTGTGCTGCCTGCCGCCGCTGCCAGTGATAGATGCTGGAGGGGGAGCGCTGAGAGGAGAGCCCAAGGCGAGGGAGGGGAGGGGACTGTCCCCCCTCCTTGCCGATGTGCAATGCTCTCCCCTCATGCTACGACCCCTCCTGCCACCCCAGAACGGCTCTGAGCGGGCGCCCTGGGCCCCCCCACGAGTGCAGAGGCTGCATCCCCTATTATTATGCCCCTGGGTCCTTTTGTTGTTAGTCTGTCTGTCACAGCTACAATCAACCTACCATTACAAGTATAGACTGGTCATTTCTTGGTCAGAGAGCAAACAAGCAAAATCAGCAGGGGATCTAGAAAATCATAGTTGGGTACAGAATTAAATGGAAAGGTCCTTCTTAACCACTTTACCTCCGCCCGTACGAATTTCTCCGTCCCTTTTTCCATCCTTTAACCCCAGGGACGGAGAAATCCGTACTTTCCGCGCTCCCGCCGCTGCCCGCGCTCCCGCTCGCTCTAGCGCGCCTTCCCGCGGGTAAACACGCCGCCGGCCGCTCGCCCGGAGATCAATGACGGGAAAATCCATTCCCGTTCATTGATCTAAGCCCCGCAATGATCCGCTGCTTTTCCGCTAAGCAGCGCGATCATTGTGAAAAAAAAAAACTTACCAAGCCTTCTACTACTTCCTCCAAGCGTCCGGAAGGACGCTTGGAGGTCGCATTAAACAAAAAGTTACTGGTGCCATCTTGTGGCCAAATAGTAAAACTACACCCTAAACATTTTTCACATACAAATGAATTAGTTATACACAAAAAATTAACTCATTACCTCCCACACTCCCCATTTTTTTTTAAAATAATTTTTTTTAAAAAAAAATTTTACAATTAAAAAAAATACATAAATAGTTACCTTAGGGACTGAACTTTTTAAATATTTACGTTAGGAGGGTACAACACTGTTAGTTTATAAACTATGGGCTTGTAATTAGGGATGGACGCAAAACTGAAAAAAATGCACCTTTATTTCCAAATAAAATATTGGCACCAAACATTGTGATAGGGACATAATTTAAACGGTTTTATAACCGCGACAAAAGGGCAAATAAATTTCATGTGTTTTAATTACAGTAGCATGCATTATTTAAAAACTATAATGGCCGAAAACTGAAAAATAATGAATTTTTTCCCACATTTTTCCTATTTTCCCATTAAAACACATTCAGAATAAAATAATTCTTGGCATAATGTCCCACCTAAAGAAAGCCTAATTGGTGGCGGAAAAAACAAGATATAGTTCATTTCATTGTGATAAGTAATGATAAAGTTATAGACAAATGAATGGAAGGAGCACTGAAAGGTGAAAATTGCTCTGGTGGTCAGGGGGTAAAACCCCTCAGTGGTGAAGTGGTTAATATTATTATTATTATTATTATATTTATAAAGTGCCAACATATTGGTCAGTGCTGGACAATAAATATATACAATGATACAAGAATGAAAGATGTAACAAGGTTATACAACATAGAACAAGGTTATACAAGGCAAACAGTACAAGATCAATGACCACGCAATTATGGGCTGGTTAGATAGGTCCAGTAATACAAGTACAGGCTGTCATAAGAAAGGAGCACATGATTATGTAGACTACACTAGGAAAGGGAGGACCCTGCCAGAGGCTTACAATCTAAGGTGGGAGGTGGGAACACTAAGTAGCGCTGCAGAATATTCAGTAGAGTTACTGTGTGGTTTGGGGGTGGGTAGGCCATCTTAAAGAGGTAGGTGGGCATAACACTGCATCACAAAGCAGCTTGATCTACTGTGTATCAGACTGATCTTCAAAGGGGGTTGTAACGTCCAAAAATTAAAAAAATACCTAAAAATAGTTAGAGCCCCATATTTATATCACCTTTTTTCTAAAATAGGTCACTATACTGTTTGTCCCCCCAACTACAGTAACAAAAAAATCTAATATAAAAATGCAAATTACAAAAACTTCCCATTTTAGATAAGATAAGGACACTATAACCAGAAGGTAATTGAACACCCCCTTTGAGGAGTTTAAACAGTGACAAAAGCCTGTTATCTATCTTATATTTGCTGTGGAAGGGACATTAATCTGTAAAATGAGCAGTAAATTAACATTGAACTGGGTTAAATTAAAAAGAAGGGCAGAAATGATGTCACTTTTGGCAAAAAGTAAAGATGGGAATCGGCAGAAATATTATTTTCTTTTTTCATATGACATTTTTCTTAAAGTTAACCCGAGGTGAGCGTGATATGGAGGCTGCCTTATTTATTTCCTTTTAAACAATACTTGTTGCCTAGTAGCCCCGTTGATCTATTTGGCTGCAGTAGTGTCTGAATTACATAAGAAGAAAGCATACAGCTAATCTTGTCAGATCTTGTCATAAACCCCTAATCTGCTGCATGCTTGTTCAGGGTCAACGGCTGAAAGTATTAGAGGCAGAGGATCAGCAGGACAGCCAGGAAACTAGTATTGCTTACAGTATACCAGAGATGGGAGTTTAGCTATAATATATACACACCTGAGGCTTCCTCCAGCCCCCTCCGGCCTGATCGCTCAAATGGCATCCTTTTCTCCCTCTCCGTTCGCCCACTACTTGTCCCAGAGAATTCGTCAGTCGAGGCCTAGTAGGCGCGTGCGCAGTCCGGCCAAGCACACTCCCCTGTCTCGCTCCCATCGCTGGGAGCATTTGGCGCCTGCATGAAGAATGCTCCAGGCAAAGTAAACACATCGGGAGCGCATGTGCGACCGGGCCACGCATGCGCAATGGGCCCTGGGGCCCATTGCGAGTGAACAGAGATGGAGAAGAGGACACCATGGGAGCGATCAGGCCGGAAGAAGCCCCAGGTATGTATATTTTATGACTAATCCCTCATCTCGGGGTCACTTTTAAAGGAAATAAATATAGAAGTTCATCCCACTGTAATAGAAGCAGAGTTTCACTTTAAGCCAAACTTTTTATCTATCTGATTTCCCAACTGTACTTACTAAGGATGCTTCACCCATAAATATGTTCCTCTGTTTATAATCGTATAACCTCTTGAAATAAGGAAACACAAGGAAGCATCATCTCCAGATTCTCCTCGGCAAAACCCAATATCTATTTTGTCAAGAAGATTGGCTCAACAGGGACAAAAACGACTTCATTCTCTCAGGGCAATAAGAATTTTCATTGGCGCACTTGCAAGATTTTTGCTGGATGACACTGATGATATTACAATTCTATTTCAAGGATCTGGAGGCTTGTTGCTGCGAAAGCAGGAGAATACAAACCTGTTTTTCATCAGCTAGGCTGGCCTGACAAATTAAGTCTGCAGAGTCATTAGATTAAGATAAGAGCTTATCTCCTAGCTTGACATTTATTCATAGTTTTTACACTGCTCAGCTGGTAATTAGAGCTGTTGAGATTTTAACACTGCTTTGTCCGGTCATTCAACAAGTTCAACTCTGTCTATCTTATTAGTTTTTCTTTAATGAAAACAAATGAACGGGGATGCAAAATAATTAGCCCGAGGGGATTGTGGGTAATTCCTGGCAGGGTTGTCACTGATTACGAGTCGTATTTTGTGAATATGTTCAGGTTTTAAATCCTGTTCCCATACGTAGTTGCGGCTTCCGCTGATAACAGTTAGAGATCAACCATCCACATGCTTATATATTTCCATTGTATACCTTCATATGACTCATGCAATCAACAATGACATCATTTATTCTTTAGAAAGAGCTTTAAAACGTTTACATACAATATGACCTCATTATAGGGAAATGTAGGCTGATGCCAGTGGAGCATGTGCCTGCTTTTAAAAATTCCAGTGGAAGAGTCTCATACAATTTACTCTGTCCTACTATTTATTGTATAATAGTATTATTTAGGTGTGCATTACTTGTTTGGGATGTTAGATTCTCCCACTTCCATGTGTAACATCCTCGTACAGCAGCCCTCCTCTTCCATGTGCAGCCCCTTCTTCCATGTGTAACATCCTCGTACAGCAGCCCTTCTCTTCCATGTGCAGCCCCTTCTTCCATGTGTAACATCCTCGTACAGCAGCCCTCCTCTTCCATGTGCAGCCCCTTCTTCCATGTGTAACATCCTTGTACAGCAGCCCTCCTCTTCCATGTGCAGCCCCCTCTTCCATGTGTAACATCCTCGTACAGCAGCCCTCCTCTTCCATGTGCAGCCCCTTCTTCCATGTGTAACATCCTCGTACAGCAGCCCTCCTCTTCCATGTGCAGCCCCTTCTTCCATGTGTAACATCCTCATACAGCAGCCCTCCTCCTTCATGTGCAGCCCCTTCTTCCATGTGTAACATCCTTGTAAAGCAGCCCTCCTCTTCCATGTGCAGCCCCCTCTTCCATGTGTAACATCCTTGTACAGCAGCCCTCCTCTTCCATGTGCATCCTCGTACAGCAGCCCTCCTCTTCCATGTGCAGCCCCCTCTTCCATGTGCATCCTCGTACAGCAGCCCTCCTCTTCCATGTGCAGCCCCTTCTTCCATGTGTAACATCCTCGTACAGCAGCCCTCCTCTTCCATGTGCAGCCCCTTCTTCCATGTGTAACATCCTCGTACAGCAGCCCTCCTCTTCCATGTGCAGCCCCTTCTTCCATGTGTAACATCCTTGTAAAGCAGCCCTCCTCTTCCATGTGCAGCCCCCTCTTCCATGTGTAACATCCTTGTACAGCAGCCCTCCTCTTCCATGTGCAGCCCCCTCTTCCATGTGTAACATTCTTGTACAGCAGCCCTTCTCTTCCATGTGCAGCCCCCTCTTCCATGTGTAACATCCTCGTACAGCAGCCCCCCTCTTCCATGTGCAGCCCCTTCTTCCATGTGTAACATCCTCGTAAAGCAGCCCTCCTCTTCCATGTGCAGCCCCCTCTTCCATGTGTAACATCCTCGTACAGCAGCCCTCCTCTTCCATGTGCAGCCCCTTCTTCCATGTGTAACATCCTCGTAAAGCAGCCCTCCTCTTCCATGTGCAGCCCCCTCTTCCATGTGTAACATCCTTGTACAGTAGCCCTTCTCTTCCATGTGCAGCCCCCTCTTCCATGTGTAACATCCTTGTACAGCAGCCCTCTTCTTCCATGTGCAGCCCCCTCTTCCATGTGTAACATCCTTGTACCGCAGCCCTTCTCTTCCATGTGCAGCCCCCTCTTCCATGTATAACATCCTTGTACAGCAACCCTTCTCTTCCATGTGCAGCCCCCTCTTCCATGTGTAACATCCTTGTACAGCAGCCCTTCTCTTCCATGTGCAGCCCCCTCTTCCATGTGTAACATCCTTGTACAGCAGCCCTTCTCTTCCATGTGCAGCACCCTCTTCCATGTGTAACATCCTCGTACAGCAGCCCTCCTCTTCCATGTGCAGCCCCTTCTTCCATGTGTAACATCCTCGTACAGCAGCCCTTCTCTTCCATGTGCAGCCCCTTCTTCCATGTGTAACATCCTTGTACAGCAGCCCTTCTCTTCCATGTGCAGCCCCCTCTTCCATGTGTAACATCCTTGTACAGCAGCCCTTCTCTTCCATGTGCAGCCCCCTCTTCTATGTGTAACATCCTTGTACAGCAGCCCTTCTCTTCCATGTGCAGCCCCCTCTTCCATGTGTAACATCCTTGTACAGCAGCCCTTCTCTTCCATGTGCAGCCCCCTCTTCCATGTGTAACATCCTCGTACAGCAGCCCTCCTCTTCCATGTGCAGCCCCTTCTTCCATGTGTAACATCCTTGTACAGCAGCCCTTCTCTTCCATGTGCAGCCCCCTCTTCCATGTGTAACATCCTCGTACAGCAGCCCTCCTCTTCCATGTGCAGCCCCCTCTTCTATGTGTAGCATCCTTGTACAGCAGCCCTTCTCTTCCATGTGCAGCCCCCTCTTCCATGTGTAACATCCTCGTACAGCAGCCCTTCTCTTCCATGTGCAGCCCCTTCTTCCATGTGTAACATCCTTGTACAGCAGCCCTTCTCTTCCATGTGCAGCCCCCTCTTCCATGTGTAACATCCTCGTACAGCAGCCCTTCCCTTCCATGTGCAGCCCCCTCTTCCATGTGTAACATCCTTGTACAGCAGCCCTTCTCTTCCATGTGCAGCCCCCTCTTCCATGTGTAACATCCTTGTACAGCAGCCCTTCTCTTCCATGTGCAGCCCCCTCTTCCATGTGTAACATCCTTGTACAGCAGCCCTTCTCTTCCATGTGCAGCCCCCTCTTCCATGTGTAACATCCTCGTACAGCAGCCCTTCTCTTCCATGTGCAGCCCCCTCTTCCATGTGTAACATCCTCGTACAGCAGCCCTCCTCTTCCATGTGCAGCCCCCTCTTCCATGTGTAACATCCTTGTACAGCAGCCCTTCTCTTCCATGTGCAGCCCCCTCTTCCATGTGTAACATCCTTGTCCAGCAGCCCTTCTCTTCCATGTGCAGCCCCCTCTTCCATGTGTAACATCCTTGTACAGCAGCCCTTCTCTTCCATGTGCAGCCCCCTCTTCCATGTGTTACATCCTCGTACAGCAGCCCTTCTCTTCCATGTGCAGCCCCTTCTTCCATGTGTAACATCCTTGTACAGCAGCCCTTCTCTTCCATGTGCAGCCCCCTCTTCCATGTGTAACATCCTTGTACAGCAGCCCTTCTCTTCCATGTGCAGCCCCTTCTTCCATGTGTAACTTCCTTGTACAGCAGCTCTTCTCTTCCATGTGCAGCCCCCTCTTCCATGTGTAACATCCTCATACAGCAGCCCTTCTCTTCCATGTGCAGCCCCCTCTTCTATGTGTAACATCCTTATACAGCAGCCCTTCTCTTCCATGTGCAGCCCCCTCTTCCATGTGTAACATCCTTGTACAGCAGCCCTTCTCTTCCATGTGCAGCCCCCTCTTCCATGTGTAACATCCTTGTACAGCAGCCCTTCTCTTCCATGTGCAGCCCCCTCTTCAATGTGTAACATCCTTGTACAGCAGCCCTTCTCTTCCATGTGCAGCCCCTTCTTCCATGTGTAACATCCTCGTACAGCAGCCCTTCTCTTCCATGTGCAGCCCCTTCTTCCATGTGTAACAACCTTGTACAGCAGCCCTTCTTTTCCATGTGCAGCCCCCTCTACCATGTGTAACATTCTTGTACAATAGCCCTTCTCTTCCATGTGCAGCCCCCTCTTCCATGTGTAACATCCTTGTACATCAGCCCTTCTCTTCCATGTGCAGCCCCTTCTTCCATGTGTAACATCCTTGTCCAGCAGCCCTTCTCTTCCATGTGCAGCCCCCTCTTCTATGTGTAACATCCTCGTACAGCAGCCCTCCTCTTCCATGTGCAGCTCCCTCTTCTATGTGTAACATCCTTGTACAGCAGCCCTTCTCTTCCATGTGCAGCCCCCTCTTCAATGTGTAACATCCTTGTACAGCAGCCCTTCTCTTCCATGTGCAGCCCCTTCTTCCATGTGTAACATCCTCATACATGTGCAGCCCTTCTCTTCCATGTGCAACATCCTTGTACAGCAGCCCTTCTCTTCCATGTGCAGCCCCCTCTTCCATGTGTAACATTCTTGTACAGCAGCCCTTCTCTTCCATGTGCAGCCCCCTCTTCCCATCATTGTACATCAGCCCTTCTCTTCCATGTGCAGCCCCTTCTTCCATGTGTAACATCCTTGTCCAGCAGCCCTTCTCTCCCATGTGCAGCCCCCTCTTCCATGTGTAACATCCTTGTCCAGCAGCCCTTCTCTTCCATGTGCAGCCCCCTCTTCCATGTATAACATCCTCGTACAGCAGCCCTTCTCTTCCATGTGCAGCCCCCTCTTCCATGTATAACATCCTTGTACACACGGCAAGTTCCAGACTTTTTGCTGCGTGAAACAAACTTGTGAGGATGTCATCCCCCCTCCCCGGAAAACACACACACACGCACGCACGCACACACACACACACACACACGCACGCGCACACACACACACACACACACACACACACACACACACACACACACACACACACACACACACACACACACACACACACACACACACACACACACACACACACACACACACACATATATACATGCATATACATTAATCTCTCTAAGGTGGAGCCCCTTTTATTCATTTTGGCCTGATGGGCTAGTGAATTGGTGCACATATGTGTTTTGCTAAGTGCGGATGTGTAGGTGGGTGGCTGGGTGGCAACAGCTAAAGGTGGCTGGCTGGTTCAGCATGCACACACACACATACACGCACACCCACTTACCTACACACACACACACACACATACACGCACACCCACTTACCTACACACACACACACGCACACACACACACACACACACACACACACACACACACACACACACACACACACACACACACACACACACACACACACACACACACACACACACACACACACACACACACACACACACACACACACTATGTGCACACACATGTGTAACTGTTGCTCTGGCATGGAATGTAATGTTAGTGCAATATAATGTGAATGTAATTGCTTGCCCTCTGTATATCAGTTGAGTGTAATGTCTATTCCACTGTTCTATGCTATCTATCGTTGTCTCTTGAGCTATATGTACTGTGCCAAACCCAATTCCGGGCATGACCCAGTCATGCTTGGCGAAATAAAGAATTCCTGATTCCTTCCTGATTCCTGAGGTGCACATAGGTGTTTTGCTAAGTGCGGTTGTGTAGGTGGGTGGATGGGTGGCAACAGCTAAAGGTGGCTGGCTGGTTCAGCATGCACACACACACACACACACACACACACACACACACACACACACACACACACACACACACACACACACACACACACACACACACACACACACACTACATACACACACATAGGCACACACACACACACACACACACACACACACACACACACACACACACACACTACATACACACACATAGGCACACACACACACACACACATACATACACACACACACACAGACACTTGGGCAGAACAGCACATGAAGAAGAGGCGGGGCTAGCAGAGAACAATGCATATTTAATTAAAGGGCGTGCCAGCACACACACACACAAACAGCAGGCAAGCTCTGTGCTCCATGAGTCAGGCAAAAGCAGTAGTGCAGAGGGAGGGACTGAAAAAGATCAGCTGACTGTAGAACCCCCTACAGTCTGCTGCCCTGAATCACGTGACTCAGTCTTCTTCATGGTATGGCTGCCCCTGCTTGTACAGGAGTACATTCATTTCAATTGCATCCCCCTTCCATGAGATCCTTTTATAGCAGCTTTTCTCTTCCAAGTACAGCTTCCTTGGGTGACAGCTCTCCTCCTCCATGTGTTGCCCCCCAGTTTTCGCCTCACAATTTCATTCGCAGCCTCCTCTTCTATATAGAGCAACCCACACTTTAATATCCAGTTGCACCTTTGGGTAGCAGTTACTCTCGGCCTCAGCCTATCAGGCCTTGGCAAAGATCCAGCCCTGTATGCAGTGCAAGCAGAACACAAATCATCTTTGGTGAAACTAAGCTGTACTTGGCTGCCACAAACTGCAGTACCTTCCGAATTTTCGACTTTAGGCTAAGCAATTATTATTATTATTATTTTATTTATAGAGCGGCAACATATTCTGTAGCCTGTACAACCTGCAAAACTTACAACAATAGGGAGCATAGATACAAAAACAGGGCAACATACAGTATAATCAGCATAACCAGTGACACAAGTATCGATACATACAATAGATGTGTAGCTTGAATAACATCACCAATACTGATAGTTGTTCATTTGAGAAATTGCAAAGAAACAGGAAACAAAAGGGAGAGGTCCCTACCCTTGCGAGCTTACAATCTAGAGCAAGCATGGGCAAACTTGGCCCTCCAGCTGTTAAGTCCCACAATGCATTGCAGGAGTCTTACAGCCACAGTCATGACTCATAAAGGCAAATGCATTGTGAGACTTGTAGTTCCTTAACAGCTGGAGGGCCAAGTTTGCCCATGCCTGATCTAGAGTGTAGTGGGGTTGAGACACTGGAGGAGTAAACAAAGGGGTTAGCGGATTAGGCAGTGAGCTTAAATTCTAGCTATAGCAAATTATAAGCTTATCTTATCAGTGTGTCTTAAGGGTACGTTTGAAAATTTCCAGACTTGGAGCATGACGGACTGGCTGCAGTAGAGAGTTGTAAAGGAGTTCCAAAGGAGAGGTGACACTCGAGAGAAGTCCTGGATGCAAGAGTGATAGGAGGTGATCAAGCTGGACAACTAGAGGGTCTCTTGGTAGGAGCGAAGGTTCTGGGATGGATGATATCTGGAGATTAATAAATAAATGGATGGAGGGGATAGCCTATGTAGAGTTTTGTATGAAAATATTAGGAGTTTGAACTGGATTCTTTGTGTGATTGGTAGCTAATGGAAGGATTAGCAGAGAAGGGCAACATCAGAGGAGTGGGAGGAGAGGTGGATGAGATAAGCAGCAGAGTTTAGTAGGAACTGGTGAGGTGCCAGCCTGGTTTTTGGTAGACCACAGAGTAGGCTATTACAGTAATCAGGATGAAACATTATTAGATCATGTACAAGCATTTTAGCAGCCTCTTGTGTAAAGAAGGGACAAATTCTAGAGATATTTTTGAGATGGACGTAGCAGGAGGTTGTTAATGTGTTATTGTAGTTGTGGTTGAAATGACAGCTCCAGAGAGACCCCCAGATAGTGAGCTTTAGGAGTTGAGGTTATTGGGTTGTTTTCTACATTAATAATTCTAACTATAGGTGGGGGGTAGAGAGGGATGGAGGAAATATCACAATTTCTGTTTTGTTCATGTTACGTTTGAGGAATGCAGAAACAGCAGACAGTCAGTCAGGGACTCGAGACACTAGTGTAGAAAGGTCATCAGTGTAGAGCTAATACTGGAAATCAAAAGAGCATATTAATTGTCTCAGGCCATAGAGTATAGATGGAGAAGAGAAGAGGTCCTAGAATGGAGCCTTGTGGTACACCAACAGATAGCGGGCATGGAGAGGCGGAGAGACGCTACTGTTGGAATAGAAGACAGTGAAAGAGTGTCCAGACAAGTAGGAGCTAATCCAAGAATGTGCTAAACCCTCGGCATCCAGTGACAAGAGTGTTTGGAGAAGCAGAGAGTGATTGACAGTGTCAAAGACAGAGGAAAGGTCAAGGAGTATTAATACAGTAGATTTTGCAATGAGGTTTGCAACTTTGGGGAGGACTGTTTTAATGAAATGGTGAGCTCAGAAACCAGACTGAAGGGGGTCTAACAATGAGTTAGTAGACAGGAAGTCAGACAGTTCTTAATTATTGTGTTGTTCCAATAATTCAACTCCAAGCATAGATCTAATTAGGTCAACTATTAGCATAGTAATCATATTGTTTAGATGCTACTTTTTTGTTTGTATAGAAGCTTCTGCGGCCACAACACTGAGACTGTAGAGGAGCTTTTCCATTGCGGTTCTCCCAGTACAGTAAACACCGAGGCTTAACCCTTTCAGTGCTCCCTGCAAATGAAATCCAGTTAAAACATAAGCTTTTTTTTAGGATTTCCATCAATTGTAATGAAGATTTTTTTTCCATAAAGGTTACCATTCTGTGACTAATCCTGTAGTGTAGAGAGGAAGTTCTGAGTTTTGTTGCACTTAAAATGAGTCGTCAGGTGAGGAATACAAATGCAGTATTACTAACTCTGGGTTTCTTCCAGCCCCTAGAATATTATGTGTGCCTTGCCGCAGCTCTGGTCTTCTCCCTCATTCCGCTGTCAGCCTCGTAATGGATTGCCGAGCCCATCGGTTCGGCAGCCTCTGCACATGTGCAGACGCTGCTTGCGCCCGTGCCCATGTCGCTGGGAGCATTATGCATTGCACAGTATTAGTAGGCAGGTGCAGAACGCTCCAGGCGGCATGAGTGTGGTTGTGAGCATCACGTGTGCGCCTACGCATTTAGAGACTGACCACTGCTGGAGAAGACTGGAGCTGTGGCGAGGGACACAGAAACTTCTAGGGGCTGGAAGAAGCCTTAGGTGGTTAAAGCTGCAACCACCAAGGTGAAAAACACCATAGTTTATGTAGTCCATGGAACTGAGTCATCAGAAATGTAAAATTGGCATTTTTCAATAAATCAATCATTAAATAAATCTCTGAACGTAGGAGTGAAGATTGAGAATTCTGTGTTTAAACAATGAGAGCACATAAAAGAAATGAGCAGTCTTTCTAATTTCTGGCAATTGGTGTAGAATGTAAACTTTTTATGGATTTTGCTCCTGTGAAATTTTAATCAAATATAAGCAACGGCAGGAAGAAAAAAATACTGTTCCATCTGGCAGCAACATGTTAATGTTTAATGAATAGATTACGTTATTAATAGCGAAACATGCCTTCAGCTTTGCCCTGGAACGCAGTGACTTTTTCCTTCATCATCCACATTTTAAATAGCCGCACCCTACATACTTACTGTTTAATTATTTCAACTAACAAATGGACATTCCTAGAGAGATGAACAGATAAGAGGAAAATGAGTTTGGATGGTGCGTACTCCTACTGAAATCTCTGGCTGGTTACACATGGAGAGCGCTCTTGGTACCAAAGACAACAAATTAGTGGAGTAGACGTTTGATCTTACAAACTGCTACAGGTCTTTCTTGATGAGCACAAGACCCTAAAATGAAAGTGTTTATAGAACTTCAGTAAAGCAATTGATCTATTCCAATGGGATGTTAATATTTAATCTGTTTTCTGTCTGTGTTCAAACCTACCTGATATTTTCTGCAACAGTTTCAAAATACGGATGCAGAAAGTACATGTATTCTAACTGAGATGATGGTAATACTTACAGTAACTACAGAATTAGATTGGAGCTTCCTGTTGAACGACAATGTTCGTGAAAAATAATAAAACTTAACATATATACATAGATGATGTACATTTGTCCCAGAGTAAAATGCTCTATAAGTGACTTATTTCCTGTGTTGCTGCTTCTTTCAGTAGACAGTAAAAATCTGATAGATCTGAAAGATCTGGCAACCAGGCAACAAAGGATTGGCTCAAAATTAATCACATGGAGGTCCGGGATGGCCAAGCAACTCACCAGACCTTAATCCAATAGAATATCTGCAGACAGAGCTGAAGGTTTGAGTTGCTAAACATCAGCCTTGAAACTTTACTGACTGGAGAGGACCTGCAAAGAGGTGTGGGCCAAAATCCCTCCTGAGTAGGACCGAGCCGAGGCAGAGGCGAGAGAGGCTTCAGCCTCAGGGTGTAGAGTAGCAGGGGGCGCACAACTCACTGAACTATCATTCCCCTATTGTGTTTTAAGCAGAGAGAAATAAGAAAAAGGGATACATGGTAGTGACTGCAAGCCAGATAACTAGAGATGAAGGTGTTGGGGGCCCTGGGACACCTCTTAGTTTAATAGTAAACAGTGTATGACGACTGGGGTGGGAGGGATGGAGGGGTGCACTTTGGTGTCTCAGCCTTGGGTGCTGGAGGACCTTGTCCTCTGCTCCTGAGATGTGTGCGAACCTGGTGGCCATCTACAAGGAACGTCTGACCTCTGTGATTGCCTTCATTGGTTTTGCCATCAAGTGCTAAGTTACCTTTTGATAGAGTATCAAATACTGATTTCAGACATTACAACGCACATTAAAGAGGAACTGTAACCCAGGATAGAATTTCATCACAAGTAGCTGATACTCCCTTTCACATGAGAAATCGTTACCGTTTCTTGAATAGATCACGAGGAGGGCTTGTATGGCTGATATTGTGGTGAAACCCTCTTCCACTGTGTGATATCAGGACTTAGGTCCTGATAGTCTCCTTTCTGTGAACCTTGTTGCATTGTGGGAAATAACAGCTGTTTCCAACTACCAAACAACCACTATCTCTCTCTCTCAGTATATATATATATATATATATATATATATATATATATATATATGTATACATATAATATATATATATATATATATATATGTATATATATATATATATCTTTTAGCCTATTGCAATGTTACTGGGTGTGGTAATAAATAACTAGTTGACCTAGGCCCATTTAAAAACGGGCTCTAGGTCTATGTTGCCGCGCGCACCCGCCGCACACCTGGCCGCCCGCTGACCCGCCGCACACTCGGACGCCCGCTGACCCGCCACACACCCGGCCGCCCGTTGAACCGCTGCACACCCGGCCGCAGTCTCAGGTCGGGAACTATAAGTGGCGAGTAAAGGAGACGGGGCTAAGGACTAAGGACTGGTAGAGAGGAGGAAGTACTGACACTTCCTCCCTGCCCATCATCGATGTTCTGCTCCAGTCTAATATTTCAGCGGAGCAGAACGGGGGACACGGGTGGGGGGGCGCTGGAGGGGGAAGGTGCTGTCAGGTATGTCACAGCACCAGACATCAAACAGTGTAAAAAGTATATTATTTACAAGGTGGTTCAGGGGTACTTTAAGAACATCTGTCTCACAACCAAGTTTCCATTAACATGAAAAGAATGTTTTGGTGAAAGATGTCTGTGGCCTGTCTTTAGACTCTGTCCTTTGGGATGATTAAACATCTCCTGCTGGTGACACAGCCTGCAACTGATAATTTTTTGGGAGCAATCCTTTATGCTATATCATAGAAGGCTAAGAATCAGGGGCAGACTGGTTCTCTTTTGGAAATCTCTTCAGATGTACTTTTTTTTTAATATGTGCAAGCTTAATTGAACGGTGTTTGTGGGAGTACATGTACACATAATTCCCACTGTTTTACAGACATAACTGTCACCAGTGGACCATTTTCACAATGACGGCCCACTTAAAACCATTCCATCCACACCATCTGCAGCATTCCATCAACAGTCCATTTTGGCCACGACGGTCCAACGTCGAAGCGCTGAGAGCTATTCTAATACATAATTCAAGTCGGAATGGGTTAAACATAAGCACGCAACAGTTATTTGTACATTAAACCTTCATTTCATCATATATTCATGACCTGTTTTGTTAGATCAGCAACAGGAATGGAGTCTCAGGCAATCACTGTCGTTGGGAAGGCTTCCATAATATACATACACATCTGCTGCTGAATTATCAGTTTGCCTCAAAAACCTTTAAATGATTAAGAAGGTTGTTTGTCCACAATATTAAAAATACCTTGTAATTAACATTGCATTTTAGATATTGGAAATTTTCCCAGAAGCCCATTCTTTTTCTCTTTTCTGTTTCATTGCATTTTGTGGTAATAATACCCCAGCCTCTGTGAAAAAAAAAACATCAACAACAAAACCTGATGGTAATGAAAATATGTAATTAATATCAGCGGCGCAGAGTTTGCCGATGAGCAATGAGGGAGGGGCTGTGTTTGCAAGGAATTATTCCCATATTCTGAACAGTAAGTGAGAGAGGATGTTGGCGTTTCAATAGCTGGTGGCAAAAAACAAGTTGTTTGGGAACAACAATGTAAAACTACCTCAGAGGCACTTGTGCCTCAGCCGTGTGTTTTTAATGGATACAGCAGATTGTATTTGTGTATTAAAGCACAGGCACGGTACAGGGGCTGTCAATGTTTTCACAATAGATAAGATGTTTGTTACTCTGTCCGCAGCTATGTGACCAGGGCCGGATTTACCATAAGACACTGTAGGCACATGCCTACAGGCGCCAGATGATGGAAAGGTGGCTCAGTCCCCTCTCCTAGTGCCTCCCTCCCTCCTTCCCTATGCAGAGTCTGGCTACCTAATGCTAAGGGGCATCTATTGCTACCTACGATGGGCAAGGGAAGTAGGGGAGAGGTATCAGCTGGGAAAGCCAGCCCACATACGGTGCATCTCAGCAGGGGGGGAGGGTTGTAGGTTCATGGAGGGGAAGTCTAGTGTGCCAGGACATCTGTGCCTATAGGCTCCTGTGATGTAAATCCGGCCTGTATGTGACATGGCCCTTTTTCCCTTTCAGAACAGAAAAATCCTTTTCAGATGAACAACATATATTTCAGAGTTTAAAGAGGAACTTAAACCAAGGATTGAACTTCATCCCAATCAGTACCGGATACATCCTTTTCCACAAGAAATCTTTACCTTTCCTTGAATAGATCATCAGGGGCGGTCTGTGTGGCTGATATTGCGGTGAAACCCCTCCCACAGTCAGGGGCATATCTGGGTAAACCAGCACCTGTGGCAAACGCTAAAATTGCGCCCCCCCAAACTTACCCCCACCACACAAAATAGGCCCATTTTCTCTCCCCCCCCCCCCTCCATACCGGTAGCCCCCTCTCCTTCTCCCTGTGCTGTGCTCAAAACTGCGGTCCCATGCTAAAATGTAGCCGTGGCTCAATACAGTTTCCCTTCTTCCTTGTGCTGCACACCTTAAAATCAGTGGCGCTGCTAAAATGTATTTATTGAGCCTCCGCTCAAAAACGGTCGCCCCCTCCTCCTCTCCGTGCTGCGCACTGCATGTATTGAGAGCCTCTCCCCCTCCTTCTTCCCCGTGCTGCCGCTGCTAAAGCATGAATGGACCTGGAATCAGCGACGACCAGGAAACAGGACAGGAGACCGGCACATAGTAGTCGCGCGATGAACTTCAAATGCAGTAGTGACCGATGATGTCACTTCCTGCATTTGAAGTTCACCACGTGGCTACTATGTGCCGGTCTCCTGTCCTGTCTCCTGGCCGCCACTGATTCCAGGTCTGTCCATGCTTTAGCAGCGGCAGCACGGGGAAGAAGTAGGGGGAGAGGTAGAGAAGGAGGGGGAGAGGCTCTCAATACATGCAGCGCGCAGCACAGAGAGTAGGAGGGGGGCGACTGTTTTTGAGCGGCGGCTCAATAAATGCATTTTAACATCGCAGCACATGGAGAAAGGGGTGCGGGCATAGTGCCCATGGGTGCTGTGACGCCCATGGCACTAGCCATAGCTGCACCCCTATAGATACGCCACTGCCCACAGTGTGATGTCATGACCATGGTCCTGACAGTTTGCTGTCTGTGAACCTCATTGCATAGTGGGAAATAACAGTTTTTTTCTAAATGACAAGCAAGCAGCATCTCCCTCTGTGCATAGAATTCTCAGTAACGAACATTCCGTACAAATCACCAGCCAGTACTAAAGATGTCACCACCAATGATACATTTCAAAATATAAATCAGGGAGAGGAAAGATTTTACAATGGGCAAACACTGTTAAATAATTTACAAATGAATATTGTAAAAAATAAACAACTTTATTTATTATGTAATTTTCCCTACAGTTCCTCTTTAAGTTATGTTTCCAGCCACTTACTGTACATATTGGGGCAGTATAGTTAACAATGTATCCAGGCAAAAATCTATTATCCTACTATTAGATTTACCTCTAGTTGTATTATCTCCTGTCCATGGTTCCTATTTCCTGTGAGTGAGTTTACATAATTACCTTCTGAATCAGGCTGATGATTTCATAGTAATAATAATTTTAAAAAACAAACAGGAAGGAAGAGGATTATAACCTGGAACATTAAACTGTCCCAGACAGAAGTTTTGTTGAGTTCACATAACAATGATTTAAGGTCGCCAGCAAAGGTATCTTTAAATATAGTATATTTACCTTATTCAGGGGGCAGGAGGGCAGGGGTTGAAAAACTCTGGGAAACTGTCCATACACTTTAAATAACTCAGAGCTGCCTGATATTAGTTACACGTTATGCATACACTGCAGGGCCAAATTATTCTAAATCAGCTGACCTACGTGACTCCCAGATGAAATTATATACACAGAGGACATACTTAAGCAGATAGTGTCCCTGGCGTGATTTAAATGCAGGACCCATTATCGTTGTTTGGCAAGTTTGCTAACTACCTCGCTATCTTAACGGTAATAACATACACTATAGTAGAATGCAGTAAGTTATTAAGGACACCCACAATTACATGAAATATCCTTGTTTCAGTATCTGGAACATTTCCTACACGGGGCAGGCAAAAATGGTGCTGGACATTTAGGCACTGCTGGATGCCGCCATACGCTGTAATGGGAACTACAGCTATAGCTGCACTCAGAGGGTAAATTGGGGGCCGGCAAAAGGCAGACCTCAAATTACAGAAAAAAAAACATGTAATTTGGCCGCCAGCAATAGCCTGCAGCCAAACTGCATCTTTCCCCTGAGTCCCTGGCGGCCTGGAGTAGGAATAGTAATTAACGCCCCCAGGAAAATTTGCAATAGCAGAGTGAGACACTTTCGGCTTTACCCTGTGTCCAGACTTCTTGGCGCCGTTTGTAAGTATGCCTTCCTATAGCTATATATTGCTGTATATTGGTATGAAGCCCCGTCCTCCCAGTGAGCCTTAGCCTAGGCTGTTTATTATACAGAAATCCCCCCCTCCCCGAACATTCTGTGAGGACAGAGATCTTTTCTACTGGCTTTAGAACTCTCAGTAAATGAACATTCCCCAGAGATCTCCTGTACTAAAGATGTTGTCACCTGTGATACATTTCAGAAAGTAAATCAGAGAGAAGCAAGATTTTAAAATGGGCTACATAATTTATAAATATTGTAAAAAATGTTTTATTAACTATGTTATTTTGATAACAGTTTCTCTTGAAAGCTATGCCAATTTTCACATCTAGGAATCCAGTTGCTGCAATTCAGTTTAGCTCAGTTCAGTTTCAGTTTTCAGTTTAGCTGTCATTAAAATGTTGACAACCATTAGTTGTTTAACTATGGAAGCACAAATCACAAAATGACTGAATATGTACAATTTGATTGGCGGAAGAGCCAGGAAAATAAATATTGCCTCTTATACAGTAAGGCTTTGTTCACATCTAAAATTGAAATCACTGACGGCCGCGTTTTGCAATTTTGAGAGTGATTTTTTCTCCCCTCCCCGCTTACCTGCGCGCTACGATTTTGCGTAACGTGCTTTTGAAAGCGCTTTAGCAGAGCGATTTGTTTTTTCACTTCTTGAGCGTTTTGCATTTTTCCTATACCAACCATTGTAGCAAAATCACCCAAAAAATAGTGCAGGCAGCGCTTTGATGAGCGGAAAGCTGACGAATTGCACAGATATGAACAGTCCCGTAAGGATTTACTGTACTAGCGCTTTTTTTAAGGGGATTTTCAAAATCACCAGCGGTTAAAAAATTGCAAAAACGCCCTAGGTGTGAACAAGCCCTAAAGAAAGAATGAACCTGAGGCAAATGGAGGCGCACTGGCACATTCCTCCAATAATATACAGTATGTCTTTCCTAGCAAGACAACATAGCAATGCCACTAAACAATGTGTTATATATAGTAGCCTGACAGCATGGCATGAGGTCCCTTCCCCTCTGTTCAGCCAAGGTGAGTGCAGGGCTCCCCAGCTGAAATCTGTTCATCTCTTGTGTATCGTAGCCATTTGGAGTCCCAGATGTAGGAAATTAACTAATCCGAGTTCATACACTAATGAAAACCTCCATCTGGCATATAGAGGCGACAGGGCTAACAGACGCACATATACAACCTCACGTCAGCCATCCAGTTTTATAAACAGGGAGTGAAGAAGTGGTGGTCGGCTAGTCCAGGACCTTTAGGCCATTGAGTGACAGCGAATGGAAACATACAATGCATGAAACAACAGATAGGGCTGGATTATGTTAAAAGTAATTAGATCACCGTGTCTTTCCATCCCTATCCATTTATGCCCAACTAGAGATATTTGTCTCTTCTGCATGTTTTTAATATGCTTGTTATTAGTTCACTATGGCGACGTTAAGTGCATTTCAGGGTCATCACCCAAGGTTAATTAGTTGTGGTTGAGTTACAGTCCCAGCGCGTTTACAGGGGAGCAGCGTTCTACTTCCGTCTCTGCCTCCGTAAGAGGAATAGCCTGTATGGGAGATGGAGATGAGAGATACCCATCTAAACCTTCATTTTATTAATCCCCTGGCTGCTAGAAATACCACCCATACTGACTATTTTGGCAGCCAATGGGTTGAAAACACATTTTATTTATTTGGTTCTTTTCCCAGGCTAGAAACAAAGTCCCAACAAAGGACTCCTTGTCTACAAATCCAGTCTCTAAATATACTAGACATAATGTTTCCCAGCGCACACCGGGCTTGTTTAAGAAGAAGAAAAAGTCTGCCACCCAAAAAGTATAGAGGTGTATCATTTAATATCTATAAAGAACTGTGGTTGCTTTCTACAATCTGCTTACCTATTTCTGATATACTGAACTTACCAATGTATTTATTATGTTGATATGAAGTTGAATAGTTTTTATCTGCTTATGGCTGTTTGGGCCTTTGCACACAATTCTAGTACACTATACATGCACACACTTGCGAGCACACACTTAGACCTAGTGCACACCAGAGCGGTTCGGTCGCGTTTTCAGATCCAATTGCGGATGTGGAAACGCTAGGGTAATGTATTTCAATGGGGTGGTGCACACCAGAGCGGGAGGCGTTTTGCAGAAACGCATACTACCGGGCTGCTGCAGATTTTGGATTGCGGAGGCGTTTCTGCCTCATTGTAAAGTATAGGAAAAAAGCAAACCGCTCTGGAAAATGCTAGATCAGAGCGGTTTTCGAGGCGTTTTTGTTACAGAAGCTGTTCAGTAACAGCTTTACTGTAACAATATCTGTAATCTGCTGTACCAAAAACCGCAGCACAAAACCGCAAAACGCTAGGAAAACGCCTCAAAATAAAAAGAAAAAACTCAGCTAAAAACGCTAGCGTTTTGCGTATCTGCTTGCGTTTTTTGGTGTGCACCAGGCCTTAAAGGACAACTGTAACAGAGAGGTCTATGGAGGCTGTCATATTTATTTCCTTTTAATCATTTCTGTATCAGCAGTCTCTACCCCCTTAAGGACCAGAGACTGCTGGTATGGTAAAACGCTGCCTCTCGACGAATTGCCGCAATAATCCGCCGCTCTCACCAGTCACGCCTTTCTGTCCCCACCACAGGGCCCTATCTATGCGGTCCCTATGACAGCAGAGCGTTGTACGCCAGTCAGGAGCTGCCTTCATTGGCTCCTGACCCTGTCAATCAATGCAAGTCAGTGGGAATGTCTTACCGTGATGACCTGACCAGCACACAGAGCTCTGCCATCATAGAGACGGCTGGGCAAGTGTATTGCAGCGGGGAGAAAATGGCACGATTGGCAGGTGCATCGTGACTGCGCGGAGGGAGGATTAAAATCTACGTCCTGTCAGATCCGCGCTGCCACATGCAGGACGTAGATTTCAACTGCATCGGTCTGCAAATGGTTAAACAAAAACCAGTTGCCTGGCTATCCTGCTGATCCTCTGCCTCTAATACTTTTAGCCATAGATCCTAAACAAGCATGCAGCAGATCAGGTGTTCCTGACATTATTGTCAGATCTGATAAGATTTGCATGCTTGTCTCTGGTGTGATTTAGACTGCAGCCAAATAGATCAGCAGGGCTGCTGTGCTGGGCAACTTGTATTGTTTAAAAGGAAATAAATATGGCAGTCTCCATATCACTCTTGTTACAGTTGTCCGTTAAGGTGGCCATACATTATTCTATCTGCAACCAAACCATTAGCTATACCCCTCTCTGATCAAATCTGATCAAATAGGGATCTATTGCCTGCCCATACACTGCACACCAATTTCCAATAGGTTTTTAGCATGAAATCTATTAGAAATCGACCTAGCGCTGCTGCCCCTCCCCCAAGTGTAAAGTGCTCCACTCTCCATGGCCGTGGGGCAATGTTGAGGGCTCACATGTCTTTTGGCACAAATCCTGGCCTTCTCCGGTGTCCGGTATCACCGCGAGTGCCTGTACCACGTTACACGGGCGCATAAAGCAACCGCACTACATGCGTCGGTGTAACATACAGGTGCTCGATGTGACACCGTACACTGGAGGAGGCCAGGTTCCGCACTTTCAACACTGCACACACATATACCCTTGAGGGACACTGACTGGGGGTCTGTAAAAAATGTCAGGATTCCTGAGCAATCATTTTGGCTGTCAAATCACAAATGTGTGAATAGGATTTTTCACTATTTTAACCAGTTACAGTGCGTTTTCATAGCAACAACAAACATCTAATAGGTTCTGTTGCCAAATAGAGATAGCTCGAACCTCCGATTTTAGGTCCGCGAACCGGGTTCGCAAAACTTCGCCAAACATTCGATTTGCACGAACTTTCGCGAACCGCAATGGACTTCAGGGAGGCGAACTTTGAAAACTAGAAACATTTATGCTGGCCACAAAAGTGATGGAAAAGATGTTTCAAGGAGTCTAACAACTGGAGGGAGGCATGGCGGAGTGGGATAGACCCCAAAAGTCCCGGGGGAAAAATCTGGATTTGACGCAAAGCAGTGTTTTAAGGGCAGAAATCACATTGAATGCTAAATTGCAGGCATAAAGTGCTTTAAAACATCTTGCATGTGTATACATCAATAAGGGAGTGTAATTAGAGTACTGCTCCACACTGAAACACCAAACTCACTGTGTAATGCACCTCAAACAGCTGTTTGCGTAGTGACCGCCGTGCCAGAGTGGTGCGCACCATGATGGCGAGATTGCTCTTCCTCACTCAGTGATGTCAGGTAATGTCTGACTGCCTTATCAACTTTTGATGGTTCTTTCTCTACCATTGTTAAAGCTTACATCTATTTTTTTAAATACTTGTTCTGCTTGCTGTTCAGTACCTGCAACAAGAATCTTTTATGGAGGGCAAGTCTGCCATTGTGAGTGACCACGGGTAATGTCCGGGGAATCAGGGTTCGATTCCGGTCCGGAGTGGGAGCCTAAGAAATGGCTACCACCACCACACATCCAAGGAAGGCAGCAGGCACGCTGTGGGCAATGGAGCAGGAATGGCTACCACACATCCAAGGAAGGCAGCAGGCATGGCATGCACGTCCCGAGGTAGTGACCAAAAATAACAATACAGGAGGACTTTCCGGGCCCTGCTGTATATGAGATGAATCAACTTTCAATTCTTTAACGAGAATGTGTTATGGAGGGCAAGTCTGCCATTCATTCAACTGTGTGAAACTGAAACTTTAGATGGTACTGTCTCAGTAGCATGGGGACCACAGGTAATGGCCGGGGAATCCTGGTTCGATTCCGGTCTGGAGTGGGAGCCTAAGAAACGACTACCACCACCACCACCACCAGGAACGGCTACCACACATCCAAGGAAGGCAGCAGGCATGGCATGCACGTCCTGAGGTAGTGACCAAAAATAACAATTCAGGAGGACTTTCGAGGCCCTGCTGTATATGACACTGGTAGACTTTACTACCTAACGAGAATCTGTTAAGGAGGGCAAGGCTGCCATCCATTCAAGTGAAAGGTATGCACTGACTGCCAGGTATAATACAATGTGCAGTCAAAGATGCAGTGAAAGGTATGCAGTGCCTGGAAACAGCTGTTTGCGTAGTAAAGGGCATGCTGGACTGGTGCGCACCATGACGAGAGTGCAGGTGATGGCGGCTTTCCAGCCCATACGGTCGCCAGGCTGAGGTAGCTGAATGACAGAACAGTGACTGTCCAGCTGATCAAATTTGGTCTGTCCACAATGAAGAAACGACCTTATTATCTTTGTTGTGCCACCCCCCGAGACACTCATATAGCCGGCGGTCATTGCTTCATTGTGATACGCAAGCCCCTTCACCGCGGCAAGGTAATGATCAAGAAGGGGAATGGGCACATGTACATGCCTTTTGTTTTGTTGTTGCTGCTGCAGTGCAGCCAGAAAAATTAGGCAGGCATGTACACGCACCAGAAAAATCATTATAGCGGCCTTAAAAATTCAGGAATCCGCTTGGAGTCCTGGACCCTGTTGGTGGTGGCGGAGAAGGCAGTCAAGCGGCTTGCGGGCAGAGGTTCTGTGTGGGGAGCGACTTAGTCTTGGGGCAGGCAGCCAGTCACACGGCGTGCAGGCAGAGATGCTGTGTGTGGGGGCTGACTTAGTCTTCGGGCGAGCAGTAGCCCTCCGGGATCCATGCCCCATTAATTTTGATAAAGGTGAGGTACTGAACACTTTTGTGATTTAGGCGACTTCTCTTCTCAGTGACAATGCCTCCAGCTGCACTGGGTGTCCCTTATGACAGGACGCTTGAGGCAGGGCAAGACAGAAGTCGGATGGCAAATTGGGACAGCTCTGGCCACAGGTCAAGCCTGCGCACCCAGTAGTCCAAGGGATCATCGCTGCTTACAGTGTCTACATCCACACTTAGGGCCAGGTAGTCGGCTACCTGCCGGTCCAGACGTTGGTGGAGGGTGGATCAGGAAGGACTAAGGCGAGGCGTTGGACTAAAGAATGTCTGCATGTCCGACATCACCATAAGATCGCTGGAGCGTCCTGTCCTTGCCTGCATGGACATGGGAGGAGGATTACTGACAGTGGTACCTTTTTTGCGTTTTGCAGGTATATGCAGTAATGGGTATTACAATGTGCACCTGTCACACACAGACAGGTAGCGGACAGGCACAGTGACACTGCGTGCGTTTAACTCACGTAGGTAGGTGGGTGCACTGTGAACAACAGGTAGGTATATGCAGTAATGGGTATTACATTGTGCACCTGTCACACATAGACAGGTAGCGGACAGGCACAGTGACACTGCGTACGCTCAGCTCACATAGGTAGGTGGGTGCACTGTGAACAACAGGTAGTTATATGCAGTAATGGGTATTACAATGAGCACCTGTCACACACAGACAGGTAGTGGACAGGCACAGTGACACTGCGTGTGCTCAGCTCATGTACGTAGGTGGGTGCACTGTGAACAACAGGTAGGTATATGCAGTAGTGGGTATTACAATGTGCACCTGTCACACACAGACAGGTAGCGGACAGGCACAGCGACACTGCGTGCGTGCGCTCAGCTCACGTAGGTAGGTGGGTGCACTGTGAACAACAGGTGGGTATATGCAGTAATGGTTATTATAATGTGCACCTGTCACACACAGACAGGTAACAGACAGGCACAGTGACACTGCCTGCACTCTGCTCACGTAGGTAGGTGGGTGCACTGTGAACAACAGGTAGGTATATGCAGTAATGGGTATTACAATGTGCACCTGTTACACACAGACAGGTAGCGGACAGGCACAGTGACACTGTGTGCGCTCAGCTCACGTAGGTAGGTGGGTGCACTGTGAACAACAGGTAGGTATATGCAGTAATGGGTATTACAATGTGCACCAGTCACACACAGACAGGTTGCGGACAGGCACAGTGACACTGCATGCGCTCAGCTCATGTAGGTAGGTGGGTGCACTGTGAATAACTGGTAGGTATATGCAGTAATGGGTATTACAATGTGCACCTGTCACACACAGAAAGGTAGCGGACAGGTACAGTGACACTGCGTGCGCTCAACTCACGTAGGTAGGTGGGTGCACTGTGAATAACAGGTAGGTATATGCAGTAATGGGTATTACAATGTGCACCTGTCACACACACAAGTAGTCACTGGATGTGCTGGAACTGGCTGGCAGTGGCACACACAGTATGAACTATCAAGGGTGTCTATGCAAGCAACACAAGTGTCAGTGGGACACACACACAGGGCCGGCGCTACCATAGAGGCAAAGGAGGCAGCTGCCCCAGGGCCCCAGAGCTTGTAGGGGCCCCCAGTGGCTACAAGAGGAAAAAAATTTCAAATCGGCCTTATAGTTTTTGAGAAAATCGATTTTAAAGTTTCAAAGGAGAAAAAATACACATTTAAAAACCTGCCGACTTTAATGGTTAATAGCAAATCCACCTTAAATGCTAGAAACCCTAAATTTGCAGGATATGTTAAGGAGATCATTAGGAATAAGAGGAAAAACCAATTTTTCAAAAAGACCTTGTAGTTTTTGAGAAAATCTATTTTAAAATTTCAAAGGAAAAAAGTATACTTTTAAATGCGGTAAATGTCACTTTTAGTAGCAAACCTAACGGTAGTGTAATTTTACATGCATCAAACGAAAGCGCAATACATTTCCTGACTGGGTTTCCAGGGGTCCATACGCAGCCGCAGCGCTTTGGCCAGGGATCGCTATACAGCCACAATATGGCTGCATGAAGATCCCTGGCATTTTTTCCTATTTTCCCCCCAAAAAATTTATGTTTAGAGTGTGGGAATTTATTTAAAAAAAAATTTTTGTGGGGTCCCCCCTCCTGAAACTTTTTAACTCCTTGTCCCCCATGCAGGCTGGGATAGCCAGAATGTGGAGCTCTGACCGATTGGGACTTTACACCCTGACTATATGAGCTGCAAAAAAGGTCCCATAATGCCGATTTTTGTTCTGGGGTATATGTTGGGGGGGGGGGGCAGGTTTATTTTGCCCTGGGCCCCATTGTTGCTTAAACTGGCCCTGCACACACACACAGAAAAAATAAAATAGATCACAAGAACAGGGTTAGCTCTCAAAAGAGCTGTTGAGGGGTGCTTTTTCTTAGCAATAAGAATCAGCAAGGAGCAAGCTAAGAAGCCTACAAGAGCCTAACTAATCTTTCTCTATGAGAGTCTGCAGCAGCTGTCCCTTCTATATTTACTGCAGGCACACGAGTGAGTAAAATGACCGGCGCTGCCTGCCTTTTATAAGAGGTGGGAGTGGCTCCAGGAGGGAGTGTAGCCTGATTGGCTACAATGTGCCTGCTGACTGTGATGTAGAGGGTCAAAGTTGACCCTAATGGTGCACTATGGGGGCGAATCGAACTTCCGGTAAAGTTCGCGGTTCTCTACGATCGCGAACCACCGAAGTTCGCCAAGAATCATCCGGGCCATCTCTATTGCCAAATAAAATTATTTCGCTGGTCTAGGAATAAATCTAAACCAAAATCTAATTTCTCCACCCCTAATCCTCTTAATCCTAAATTAATTATCCTAACCTAATATTAATTCATTATTTTCTATCACTAATTCTCCTACTTCAACTAACTTTGACCCTAATTCTCCTAGCTGTAACCATAATTTAGCTAATGTTAATTCTCCTCATTTTAATTTCCTGACTTTAATTTTCCTAGTACTAACTCTCCTAACGCTAATTCAGCTATCTCAAGCCCTTATTTGCCCAACCCATATGCTCCTTACCACAACACTAAAGGTATGTTGAAATCATACACCTTGCATTATAACATGTTATAATCACAAAGTAACAAGTCACGATGATCGAGCAATGGGTACCTTCACTTGTGCACTTTGTTATTGCAATGCATTGAATTCTGTTATAAAAATGTGAGCCAAGCTGTTTGCTACCAGACACCATGAACATTATGTCCACCTTACAAATGACTGTTGATGCTGCACCGTGCATTGTGATGCACACACTACTGGAAGTGATGATGTGCCACAGAGAATCATTCTCCTAACTCTAATTATCCTAACTTCAACTTTTCTAGGATGGGTACTGCCACTGGACAGCACAGCACAGCAGTGCCCCTGAACGTTTTTCCAGCTGGCCAATGAGCTCAGCATTCGACTCACAGGCTGGAGGTCAGCAGTAAGGCCTAGTGCACACCAAAAACCGCTAGCAGATCCGCAAAATGCTAGCAGATTTTGAAACGCTTTTTCTTATTTTTCTGCAGCGTTTCAGCTAGCGTTTTGCGGTTTTGTGTAGCGGTTTTGGTATAGTAGATTTCATGTATTGTTACAGTAAAGCTGTTACTGAACAGCTACTGTAACAAAAAACGCCTGGCAAACCGCTCTGAAGTGCCGTTTTTCAGAGCGGTTTGCGGTTTTCCTATACTTAACATTGAGGCAGAAACGCATCCGCAATCCAAAATCTGCAGCAGCCCGGGAGTATGCGTTTCTGCAAAACGCCTCCCACTCTGGTGTGCACCACCCTATTGAAATACATTACCCTAGCGGATCCGCACCCGCAAGCAGATCGCAAACAGCAGCGGAAACGCTCCGGTGTGCACTAGGCCTATGACAACATCAAACATACAGCTGCCACCCATTGAACTATCCAGTCCACAGTTTTCAACATTTGAAGGTTGCCTTGCAATCTTGCATAGCATGATGAGAACCAAATGGCTACCCCAAAATATCTGGTTCCCAATGTCAGTGGACACTGGGCTCCTCACAAGCTCAAGTGCCACATGAGAAGGTTATATGAGGGTGTTTATATGGTAAATGTAGGAATGAAAAGTTATGCACTTAGGAAAAAAAATCACTCCAAATGATTAATATTTTCCAAATAAGCCGACAGACAAATGACAGCAATCAACTTGAATGGGATAACCAAAACGGCAGTCTATAAACGTCCATGCAGTAGAATGTTGAACAAGTCAAGCACCTAACTTTGGGATGGACGTGTGCTAAAGCAGAGAGGTCTCTGTAACCCAACAGACTCTAAAGTATAGGAAGGAAGGATCTGCAGCACCACGTCAGTAATTTATACCTCTTTTATTGTTAAAAAGATACAGAGATAGCCATAACAGCTGTTATTGCTATCTCCTATCTCTGTATCTTTTTAACAATAAAAGAGCTATAAATTACTGACGTGGTGCTGCCGATCCTTCCTTCCTATAAACTTCCATGCAACTTGATTGAAAACTCAGTATAAAATGAATATTTGTCAATGTTGGAGGTCGAAAGTGAATCTGGGCAAAGTCAATCGACTAATCAAATGTGTGATTTGTTCTTTTGGTTTACTAATGCAGCTTAAAGCAAATCTGATGTGAAAAAAACGTATGATATAATAAATTGTATGTGTAGTAACTGATAATAAATAGAACATTATCAGCAAAGAAAAGAGTCTCATATTTTTATTTTCAGTTATATAGCTTTTTTTTATAACATTGCATCAAACTTTCAGTCATATTTGCATTTTTAAAACCACACTCTGTATTTAAGTTATAAAACAAAGCAGAAATAATCACCCTTTGATTTTCCCTGTAGTAAAAATTTATCTCAAACTGTCTCTCACTGTTTCTTGGCTTTTTAAGTGCTTTAGAAAATAGTACTGTAGTTGACCCAGTGGGTCGAAAAGCTCAGAGAAGCTTTTTTGAATAAATAACAACTGAAGTTTTTTTTTTAAACTCTTCCTGTACTGGAAAACAATATGAGACTCTATTCTTTGCTACTAATGTTCTATTTCATAGCTGCACTACACATACAATTCATCATCTCATAAGTTTATTTTTGCTTCAAGTTTGTTTTAAAATGGTAACAAATACTGTACAGCCCCACATATTTCTGCTTTCCTGATAAGCATCAAATAACAGTAAATAAAAAAAGCACCAACATAATAAATTGATGCGGAGGCTAAAAACATCATGACATCGAGCACTTAACAACCTGGTAAGAAGACAATGAACATGATTATGTGTTCATATGACAGCAGAATTCCTAAAGGACCTGTTTGGAGATTTATATCCTACAAGCAATGAAAACTGTTACAGAAAATCAATTATAAAGAAGGTTTAGAGCTCAATATAAATACTGTTTATGATGACACCTATGAATTCACTTAGAAAAGTGATTTTTGCTACATGCTGTAGGTTGACCACGGTAGTGTGCCTAAAGTTTTGTGTGCTTTCATTTGTGTGTGTGTAAAAACATAACAAGCAAAGTAGGAAGACAAGTTGGTAGCTATAAATCAATAATTTAAAGGGATTTTTCAGTCTGGTGTCAAACCAGGCACTATGTTGCCCATAGTGTATTGCAAAAGTTCATTGGTCTCCCATTGCTTTTCAGTCATGGTTGGTGCCTGGCCTAGTTGGGCACTGCTCTCCACTTACATCTTACATTCGGGTCACCTGGCCTCCAGTAAGTTACTCCGCCTTTTCTAGGCATTTGCATTCCGCGCCATTGAAATGTCCACATCAGAAATCTGCATTTCCGATTGGAATCAGGAAATCGGGATTCCACGAAAATCTGATTTACTGCAACTCAGTGATTTTTGCCCAATCACAGAACTCGGAAGCATTGGACCAACCAGAGAATGCAGAATTTTTCTGCAAAAATCGGATCACCGAGGTAATTTTAGACCAATCACAAGGCTAATTTTCCGTTTTTTCGATTTCTGTTTTTTGATTTCCATTTTTTTGTTTTTTTTATTTTTTGCATTCTCTGATGAAAAAAATGACTAATAAAATACTCGTAGAAAATCGAAAAAACAAAATCGGAAATCGGAAAACCAAATAAAATGGAAAATGGAAATATGGAAATTGGCATTGATGGAAATCAGAATTTCCACGGGATCGGAATGGGGCACTGACGACTATGTACAGCGCTACTATTTACAGCGCTGCGGAAGATGTTGGTGCTGCTATATAAATACCAGTAAATAATAATAATTGCCGACCTTCCCTAGTGACTTTACTATATTGCACCCCCTGATACTGGATCTATACAGATACAGCTATGTGCAATGCATAGACCTGTCCTCTGGAATGGGTGAACAGACATGTGCTCCTCCCAATGCACACCTGGAATAGATGTGGGTGGAACTAAGTGAGTTTCATTTGACTAGGGAGGGCAAAGGTGGAAGAAGGAGACACCTTTTTAAATGCACCAGGGGAATAAAACTTAAAGGAATACTATCAATGCCCAAGTGTGTTCTAAAATGACAATGTACAAATAATGTCTAAGTAGCTGTGTTAACATTTTACTACTATCCATGTTAAATATCAGAGGCAAAGGCTTTAATTAATTGTGTGTAGATTTTAGCTATATTTGGAATGTCTCATTTGCATAGGTATGAATCTCTGCAGTTTGACATGCTAAGAACAGTGTAATATTGAAGCAGATTATTTGAAAACAGGTATCAGGTTTCACACACTACAAAAAGATCAAAAAAGTGCCTGACTCAACCAACCATCTTAATTCTCACCACCCTCACCTTGAATACACGAGAGAGCAACCCTATATACAAAACATTAACTAGTTGGATAAATAAATAGACTAGTTGCTCATAGGCTTAGTGAAACATTACAAAGGTATTAGCTTTAATGGAAACATTTGTGCCATACACAGACCAACCAACTAAAAACATTTAAAAATGGCCATGAATGAACTTTCACACACTCACATTGCCCATACATACCACCCAATTCACATCTCCCTACTAGACTGTATTTTAGGCAATTAGAGAGGTGATTCCCCTTGTGGTTTGCAGATTGTGCAATGAGTGTGTGTGTCTGGAGCGATCTCACCACTTCCGCTGTCGCAGTGTGTTGCTGGTTCATTAGGAGATCCGCTCTTCTCACACTGGCAACTTAGTCTTTGGTCGCGACCATTCCTTTTCCATCGGGCCCAGTCACCGGCTCAACCCGCCCTGCCAGTTGCACAGAGGCAGGGAGCTCTGATAGTCCGGCCGCGGGTGCAGAGACATGCACTCCAATATCTAGCTGTTTAGCTGCAGCCAATAGGGGAGTTCGCAGGCCATGGGACTTGAACCCGCCCACCAAAGGTTTCACACATTTCAGTATTACAAATGTTTATGTTGCACATAAGATACATTTCCTCTGCTCTCTGTGAGAGAAAGCTCTGCCTGTCTCTGACTGAGCTCTCTGCATACAGAGTTAACAGATACACTGTGAGGGAATTTCCCCCCTCCCCTCATGGCTGAGTCTGCCGTCAGAATTTCAGCAGACTGCCATCAGATAAATGTGAAAGGAATTAGATAACAGTAATCAAATAGATAAGCAGTGAAATGTATACACCAGTACTTAGCCGCACTTCCCAAACATTTCCTATCTCACTTGAAAAAAAACTTGTTAATCGATAGTGTCCCTTTAATGTCTTATATGATATGATTTGCCATATTTAATATACAGCTGTAGCAGGATTAAAGGATACTAGCCGACCCGCGGCGTAGCATACGCCACATAAGAGGGTAGAGGGCAGGAAGGGGGTTGGAACCCCCTCAACTGGGTCCCCCATGTGTGCTTTACTTCCAGCTTAAGCTCAGCAGGAACCTTCCCCCCTCACCTGGGTCCCCCATGTGCGCTCCCCCTCCAGCTTAAGCTCAGCAGGAACCCCGCCTCCCTCCCCTTGGTCCCCCATGTGCGCTCCCCCTCCAGCTTAAGCTCAGCAGGAACCCCGCCTCCCTCCCCTTGGTCCCCCATGTGCGCTCCCCCTCCAGCTTAAGCTCAGCAGGAACCCCCCCTCCCCTGGGTCCCCCATGTGCGCTCCCCCTCCAGCTTAAGCTCAGCAGGAACCCCGCCCCCCTCACCTGGGTCCCCCATGTGCGCTCCCCCTTCAGCTTAAGCTCAGCAGGACCCCGCCCCTCACCTGGGTCCTCCATGTGCACTCCCCCTCCTGCTTAAGCACAGTAGCAGCCGCCACTATTAGTAAGAGGCAGCGGGCAGGGATGACTCACCTCTTCCGTGTTCCATCGTGCGTTCCGCTGTCGTCACTTCCTGCAATGCCGCACACTGTATTGGTGTAATTTGCCTTTTTAAAACAGAAGGAAATCTGCAATAATTCAGCTATAAGTGAACATTTGTGGTTACCCACAATGCACTGCTACTAAATGTGCAAATTACCCCTTTTCCCTCTTGGTAAGCCAAGCAAGCATTCAGAGCTGCTGGTGTATAGCAAGCATATAACTTTAAAATTAACACAGCCATATCAAACCCACATGTGACAGCCTGTTTCATACTTTTGGTCCTCATCTGTACATGGCAAGGATTGATAAGGCTGTATGAGATAGAGCTTGGACCAGTACAACAGAGTAACCAAGCAGCTCAGGATGATCCAAACAACTCAGAATGTATAGGTGGATAAAAGGGAACAAAAAGACCTCCTACTAAAAAAAGCAAAGCTTGGTGTAATGTGCCTTCTTAAAACAGAAGAAAATCTGCAATAATTCAGCTATAAGTAAACATTTGTGATTACCCACAATGAACCACTACTAAATATGCAAATTATTCATTTTCACCCTTGGTAAGTCAAGCAAGCCTATAGCTTTAAGTTTTACACAGTCATATCAAACCCACATGTGACAGCCTGTTTCAGACATTTGGTCCTCATCAGTACATAGCAGAGATGGATAAGGCTGTATAAGATAGGGCTTGGACCAGTACAACAGAGTAACCAAGCAGCTCAAGGTGACCCAAACTACTAAGAATGTATAGGAGGCTAAAAGAGACCAAATAACCATCCTACTAAAAAAAGCAAAGCTTGGTGTAATGTTCCTTCTTAAAACAGAAGCAAATCTGCAATAATTCAGCTATAAGTGAACATTTGTGGTTACCCACAATGCACTGCTACTGAATATGCAAATTATCCCTCTTTGCCCTTGGTTTGATATGACACTACTTCTTCTTCTTGCTTGGACCAGCCCCTTCTTCTTGCTTGGACCAGCCCTGGGGGCAGGGCGCTACTTCTTCTTCTTGCTTGACGGTTGAGGCACTTACTCTATTATATATATAGATAGTGCAATTATAGATACATGAATAGTTGCAGAGCTATAACCCCAAAGAAGGGTCTGCACAGTTTGCAGGAACTCACAGGTTTATTGTTCCATTATACACACAACATGCCATCTGATCATGTTATCCGACGATCATTTCGGGGCCACTAAGGGTCCCCTTTGTCAAGGCACAGGACAAACTCAGACTGTTTTTTTGTTGGCTACTGGGTCTAGAACCATTCCTGCATAAGGTGTGCAATCGTTTTGGATTAGAACTATAACCCCCACACTCATCCATTATTGAATTTATGGCCACATGACCAGGTTGACCACTGCATCCAAATCTTGAATCATTATCATTGTGTAGCATGGTACCACATCTTCTCCTTCTTCAAGAAGAGAATATTGGAAAATAACATAAAAACGGAGGTGCCAGATAAGGATGACATAGTTAAAAAACATTTAAAAAGGGGGAGGAAGTGGTGGACTTACCTCCCACAAGTAGACACACGATCAGTTATTCACTGAAAAATATCTTTATTCAAGTAGACTCCAGAATGATAGCAACGCGTTCCACGGGTTACAGCCCGCTACCATGTATATTCATTCCTCCTAGCTCCACATATCGCCTGATGAAGCAGGATGTAACCTGTGAAACGCATTGCTATCATTCTGGAGTCTACTTGAATAAAGATATTTTTCAGTGAATAACTGATCATGTGTCTACTTGTGGGAGGTAAGTCCACCACTTCCTCCCCCTTTTTTAAACGTTTTTTAACTATTTTATCCTTATCTGGTGCCTCCGTTTTGAACAATTGTTTATTCTGAGTATCCACCCTTGGTGGAGGGGTGTTACCCCCTTTCTTCTACTTCTACGGAGAGTGACACTTTAAATCCGAGTGGGGTCAAGTTTAACCCTTTCGGGACTGGCCGCCTAACCCCCCTTAAGGAGCAGGCGTTTTTGCTGAAAGGGGGGGAGCGCGTTTGGGGGGTTAGGGCAGCCAGATCCCTGCAGGGTCTTGCTGGGCTGTGTCCCCCTGTGTGGCCAGGTGTCCCCTGTTCAGCAGCTGCTTTCACTCACCTTCCAGGCTCCAGCAACGAGCCGCAGCGGACCCCTCTGCTACGGCCGGCATCTCTGCTCCTACTGCCGCTCAGTTCCAGGTCGTGGCTTGATGACGTCATCAAGCCGGGACTCGGCGCTGACGTCAGAAGGAGAAGAGATGCTGGCCAGATCGGTGGGGAGTCTACTTGAATAAAGATATTTTTCAGTGAATAACTGATCATGTGTGTACTTGTGGGAGGTAAGTCCACCACTTCCTCCCCCTTTTTTAAACGTTTTTTAACTATTTTATCCTTATCTGGTGCCTCCGTTTTGAACAATTGTTTATTCTGAGTATCCACCCTTGGTGGAGGGGTGTTACCCTCTTTCTTCTACTTCTACGGAGAGTGACACTTTAAATCCGAGTGGGGTCAAGTTTAACCCTTTCGGGACCGGCCGCCTAACCCCCCTTAAGGAGCAGGCGTTTTTGCTGAAAGGGGGGGGAGCGCGTTTGGGGGGTTAGGGCAGCCAGATCCCTGCAGGGTCTTGCTGGGCTGTGTCCCCCTGTGTGGCCAGGTGTCCCCTGTTCAGCAGCTGCTTTCACTCACCTTCCAGGCTCCAGCAACGAGCCGCAGCGGACCCCTCTGCTCCGGCCGGCATCTCTGCTCCTACTGCCGCTCAGTTCCAGGTCGTGGCTTGATGACGTCATCAAGCCGGGACTCGGCGCTGACGTCAGAAGGAGAAGAGATGCTGGTCAGATCGGTGGGGAGCACCGATCATCGCGGGAACGGCAGGGAGGTGAGTGGATCCTTTTCTTTCCCCCCTATCGCCGCAGCTGTCAAAGTGATCACTACGATCCGCCGGCGATTGTAGTGATCACATGATAAGCAGCCATACGCGATGGCTTCTGATCACTGAGGGGAGATGTCAGCTGTCATATGACAGCTTAATCTTCCCTCTCCGGTGCGCATGATCACGTCGGGACGGTTCGTTAGTTAGTTCGCCTGGGAGGAACCATCAGCTGAGTTGTAATGATGGGACGCATGTATACGTATTGTGCTTCTATATCAAGACATTGTTTGCTTATCAAGTCAAAATATCGTAAAAAATGTGTGCTTGTATTACAATGCACTTGCAAACCAAGTTGCTTGCAATCAAAGGATTTTCTTTATATTAACCTTTTTGTTCATGCGTTTGTTGATATTAACGAGGTGGCAGAAAACCTCAATTCCTATTTTTTGCTCTACCTATCAGAATACAGCAATAGATTTTGTGCCTTGCTCCTCAGGCATGCATGAAAAAGGGTGCCAGGAAAAAATGGCTCGGCTGGTTAACGAAATGGCGCTGGTGGATATCAAAATCTCGATAATGATAAACATCATTAATGAAATTGCTTAACTGTAAATACCGGTTTAACCCAGACAGGAGTTGATAACGAAAATATATCCACATTAAAGATCGTTACGTAATTTAACAATACAGCTTAACCCGACCCTACTCTCAAACAGAACCCTCCCCTGGTGGTGCCTAAAACTAACCACCCCCCTGGTGGTGCCTAACTCTAACCCCCCCCCCCCCCCCCCTGTGCTGCCTAACCCCCCCCCCCCCTCCCCAGTGGTGCCAAACCCTAACCACTTTTCTGGTTGTACCAAACCCTAACCACCCCTCTGGTAGTGCCTAACCCTAGCCACCCCACCAGTGCTGCCTAACACTAACCACTCCCCCTGCACAATCACCCTTTTACACATAGAATCAATAATATCTTTGATAACGTAAAATCTGTACATACAAACAAAATAATATGACAAAAACTATAACGTTGCAAGCTTCTAAAACGATAACATTCTTCAAAAACATGAATGTTCTAATGTTGTTAACGATATTTATCGGGCGCCCTTTTTTCTTATTTTTACGTCGTATTAACGATAACTGCATTAGAGGCTATGGCAGCGTCCATTAGCCGCCGATGCCCTTTTTTTCCTGCTACCCTCCCCAGAGTCCCCAGCGGTGTGAGTTCAGTAAAGAGACACTCTTTAGCTCACAAAACATTACCAAATAAAGGTACAGCTAGGGACAAAAAAAAAACTGAACCAAAACACAACTGAAACAATTATTTGTAATAATTCCTATGTTTTTAATTAAACATATTTCTTGTGTTTGTATTTCTTAATGCCACATGCAGTAAACGAATAAAACAGAATGTTACCAAAAACAAAAAGTGGTCTAAAGGTACCAATACATCTTGTGCTAAATGGCAGATTCGACCAAGAGACAAATCCCCCTCCAAGCGAATGTGATTAGAGAGATCTGTAGGCTGCCCAAACACAGCAGGCCGATTCCTGATCGATTTCCACATGAAATCTCTCGCCACTGCCCCCCTAGTGTATAAATGTGCCCCCGTGTGTGCATTTATACATAACCTGTCCTGTCCTGTGTCGCCCACCGTGTGGTGCCCATCTGTCTTCAGGATCCCCTGCTCTTCTGGTAATGCTAAACATACTGATGGCTTATAAGATGCGGCGTGTGTGTGATGATATACATGTGCCACATCTGCAGCGTGTATACCGCTACTGGAAGAGCAGAAGATTCTGAGGACGGATGGGCACCATGCAGTGGGCGACACAGGACAGGTAATGTATAAATGCACACACAGGGGGCACATTTATACACTGGGGGACAGTGACGGGAGTTTCGTTGCTATTCGCGATATTTCTCGCCATTTCCACCGTGCACCCAATAAACCACAATGGCCTGGCATCTTGCAGCAGGTCTGATCATTACATCGCTGATTCGGCATGCTCTTGGCAGCACTGATTTCTATAATTATTATTGAATTGGATGATCGATCGGCCGCAAAGTCGAGAGATGTATGGCCATCTTAAGTTCCCTTTAATTCTAAACTAACGGCTTCTGTGACTATCAAGAAAACATAGTGGGACTTCAAGTTAAAGTAATAGTGATCTTATGTGCATGGATGCTTTAATCGCTCCCATGATTCAGCAGAGCCCTTGAGTAGTGATGTGACGAACTGTTCATAGGCAAACAATTTGTGGCGAACAGTTCATGGTGAACAATGGCGAACAAAGTTTCTGTTTGCCCCCATGTTTAAGAACATCTATCAAAGAAACTGTTTTTCTGTAAACCCCACATACCTATAGAGGTTTTAGCCAGAAATACTAGAAAGCTTTTCCAAGGTCTCTCAGCTCAGCCTGTGTGAAAAAAATAGCTTTATTTATCAGCTGTTTTTAACAAATGTGTGTCTGCATGGGGGGCACAGAGGCAGAGTTGAACTGTAACCTTACTTTACACTGCAAGGCAGAGAGAGAGAGAGAGGATCAGGCAACCGGACAGAACTGCAGCTGATGATTATTAACACAAATTTGAAGCTATATTTCTGCTTTCTATCATTCTGAACATATTTTACTCACAGTATTAGAGCCAGTTAAGATTTTTTCTGTATGCTGGATGTGCTGGGCACAGTCCTCCATAGTAATGCCCACAGTGACAGTGAGAACTGTTCTCTGTAAATGTCATATTTTCTTCTCATAAGATGTGAGAACAGGAAAAAAAGCCTTTATATTGCTATGTGCTAGTATTTACTGGAAATATATGTGGCATTTAGAATTTTAGTTAACTTTGATAGTTCTCCATTAACCCCCCCCCCCCCTGCGGTATAATTCCCGCGGCTGCGCAGCCGCGGGAGGGTTTTTTTCACCTTCTTTTTTTTTTAGCATGTAGCTAGCCTAGCGCTAGCTACATGCTTCCCCCCTCCCCGCGGCGTCCGCCCGTCCCCTCCGATCGCCGCCGGCACCGCTTGCCCATAAGGAAATCCCGTTCTGAACGGGATTTCCTTGAGGGCTTCCCCATCGCCATGGCGACGAATGGAGTGACATCATCGACGTCATGGACGTCGTGACATCACAGGGAGTCCCGATCCACCCCATAGCGTAGCCTGGCGGTGATTGGCCAGGCTGCGCAAGGGGTATGTGGGGGGGGCCTGTATCCACGGCGGGTAGCGGCGCATCGGTGGCGGGCGGCGGCGATCAGACCAAATACGCAGCTAGCAAAGTGCTAGCTGCGTGTTTGAAAAAAAAAAATATGTAAATCGGCCCAGCAGGGCCTGAGCGGCACCCTCCGGCGGCTTACCCCGTGTCACACACGGGGTTACCGCCAAGGAGGTTAAAATATGGGGCGAATGCGAACTTCATGTAACATTCGCCATTGTTCGCCGCAAACTGATCGCCTACAAACAGCTCATTACATCCCTACCCTTGAAGTAGCTGTGACCCAACTATATCAGATAACACACACACTAAAAGACGTGTTCTTTCTAGTTAAAACTTTGAGAATTATTTGTCTGGCAGACTCCAGGAAGTCATTTTCTCACACCATGCGTTTGTTTAACCAACTGAAATTGGTTGTAAGCATTTAATACCGCTTTTTCTCCTTCCCTTGATTTTAATGCTGTCATGCAGGGTGAAACCAACGAGATTTCCTAGTAATTCACCCTGGAGGTTATACAATAAATGTGGGAAAAAAGAAGAAGAAAATAAACTGAGCATTGCTTTTATACTGGGGGAGCAGGCAATAAAAAGCGACTTTATTAAAAAGCATTACTATTTCCTTAAAAGATTTTTACTAGCCGGGGCAGAACATTGCTCTGGGTGACGATTTCAACAGCTATTATTGAAAAATCTGTTCAGTGGGTGTGGAAGGCCAAGCCTAGGTCACCTGAGCGAGTTAAACTATTCTGTGGGTGGTAGCGAGAGGACTCATCAGCCAAAAAGACCTAATACCATTTTAATTCAAGAAAGCATGACAGCTTTTTTTTATTGCAGTTCCGTGCTTGCAAAACAGCCTTAATGTAGAACAGTGAAAGCAATAAAAAGGCACTGTCTCATGCTGTGTGAGTATATATATAGACCATTAATAGCTCCGGTGTTGATTACATGTGTCATCGGTCAGACATGTAATAGTCTAGAGGATTCAGATGGCAACTTTAGAATTCAACTTACAGTAATTGTATTGTACGTTGGGAACTTTTGTAGAGTGTGCAGGATATCAGACTTCAAGGAAGTAAGTTTGGATTTAGTGACTTGGTAAATTAATGCTGTAAGTGGAGGAGCTGATCTCGGCTTGGTTTGTCTCGGTGTAACTCCAATACTCACAGGCTCGATAGTTTTGGCACCAATAAGTTAATTATGCTAGCTTTCGGGGGCAGCCAGGTTAATTTAGCTTAGTGTGAGGATAATGTTAGTGATCGGTCGCTATTATCAAGTTTGCTTAATGTCAGATTTAGATAGGGGTTATAGGTAGTAATAGAACTAATTTAAAGTGCACATGAACTGACGAATCAGGTCCTTTGGGTGCCACGATCGGCAGGCGTCTCATAGACACCCGTGTTAAATTTCAGCGGGGATTTGGGCGCCCGATGCAGCTGTGCATTTAATGGTCATATCCAATAGTCTACATTACAACTATCGGTAGTTAAGACTAGGCATTATGTGGGGGGATAAGGTCAGGTACCAACATCGGAGGGTTAAGGGTTAGGCATTAGGTAGTGGGGGTTAAATTTAGGCACCAACTTCGGAGGGTTAAGGGTTAGGGTTAGGTTTAAGGAGTATATAGTAAAATATAGGTAACTTTACCAATATTTCACTGTTTGCGGCTTCTCCCAGCACCCAGCTGATGAATGAAGTCCATGGTGGGCTAGATTACCTCCTCGAGTGTTCTGATGCTGCTTGTTGTCCTTGGGGTCCCCCCTGTTCCCCTCCTCCGGTCCTCCATATTCAACGGAATCCTCCAGTCAATTACCTTTTCCCCCCAAGCTGCACTGCATGATTGAGAACTGCACAGGCACAGTTCTGAATCACGAGAGCATAACTAAAGCAAGTAGTGCTCATGCCCAAGTGCTTTCTTTCAGTTCAAAACCTGTTCCATGCATAATCGCTCTGCCTTGCTCAAAGTAACTTTCAGGCAGCTGTAGAGCTAGGAGGACAAAATACAGGGGATGGGGGACCCCAAGGAGAACAAGCATCAACAGAAGCACACTCAGGAGGAGGTAATCTAGCCCACCATGTGCTTCAATCAATACGTTTATCCTGATTAATTGATACTTTAAAGAGTTAAGGCTAGTGTTAGGCAAAGGGGAAGGGAGAGGATCGGTGTTCAAATACAAGTGCCAATGCAGGGTGTCATAGAAAAGAGACTGTGACAGACAAGCTAAAGAGGAATCCTGGCTTTGTGAACTGGTAAGTGAAAACTCCACTGTGCAGACTCTGCATATGCCAGGGTAGAGGGGGGGGGGGGGGGGGGGTCAAAGCCGAAAAGTATATACTGCTCTGGTCTGGTGGGGGAATGGAAGACACTGCTCTACACACTGAAATTCTGCCCACACTATAATTCTGACCACGTATGGCAGAGGGAGCACTTGTAGACACAGACATGCCCTGCATATCCCGGGGGTGCTACCACATGTATTGACTCAAGACGAAACTACCAATTTTGGGCCACTTTTTTGGTACCATAAATTCTTCTTATACTCAAGTATATATGGTATCACTATTCCACTAATGAGGTAGTTAAGTTAAGGTGTGTGTGTGTGTGGGGAGTTTTGGCAATACAGAGGAGACAGCGTAGCCCGGAGGCAGCTGAACCTCTAGCGACTGATTACCCCGCCGGTGCTTCCTGTATATGCCGCACCTCCTGCCGCTGATAAACGGAGGGGGGACCCCAGGTGAGGTGGGGGGGGGGGGGGGGCGCCGAGGTGAGGGAGGGGGGCCCCGGCCAGCGGCATGAAAAAAGAAAGTAAACAAAAAAAAGTCCTCTCAGCTGCGGGCCCCCTGTGACGTAGGGCTGCCACGGGGCCCCATAGCAACGCTATGGCTGCTATCCCCATCGCTACACCCTTGTGCATAGCTCACCTTGTAGAGAAAGATTTCTAAGTGGACGACTACTTGAAATCCACACCCACGAATGAGACAGCAATCAGCCTCTTAAAGAGGACCCAAGAGATGCTCGCTTTGTCTAATCTGAGGTTACACAAAATCGCCTCCAACAGCCGTGAGTTAATGGAAGCCTTCTCAACCCAAGACCACTCAAGCGATCTAAAGGACTTGGATCTGGACACCGACTCCCTTCCCATGCAGCGGAGTCTTGGTTTGCTCTGGGACTTGAAGGCGGACACCTTTACCTTCCAGGTCAGGAAAGAAGAACAGCCCTTTACACGCAGAGGAGTTCTGTCCACCATAAACAGCTTGTACGATCCTCTGGGATTCATAGCACCTGTCACCATATACGGCAAAATTATGTTATGGGACCTCACCACAGAGACATCTGATTGGGATGATCCGCTTCTCACGAAGAAAAAGGACCTAAGGACGAGTTGAAAGAGATCTCTTGAAGCTTTGACCAGCCTTCATGTGACACGATTCTATGCTTCCATACCATCTACAGAAGTCAAGATGCAAAAGCTACATATCTTCTGCGATGCTTCAATCAAGGCAATCGCTGCCATAGCATAGCTGAACTTATAGCTTCAGAAATGGGCCCAGAAATTAAAGAAGTTGAGTTCAACACGGACAGCCAAGTCGTCCTAGGTTATATCTACAACGGAACTAGACGCTTTTATGTCTATGTCTCCGATCGGGTGCTAAGGATCAGGAGATCCACTTGTCCTCAACAGTGGCACTTTGTGCCTACACAGCATGATCCTGCAGATTACGGAACCAGATCAGTCGCAGCCTGCCACCTGAAAGATACAACATGGTTCACAGGTTCTGTGTTCCTGTACCGTTCAACGGCTTGCAACATTGGATGCAACACATTTCAATTGATAGACCCAGATGTGGATGAGGAGATCCAACCTGAAGTGTCTGTTCTACATACAGTGATTTCTGATCATCAACTTGAATCCCATTGTTTCAGCAGGTTCTCCACTTGGATGTTCGTTCATGTGATAACAGTCCTGATTCATATAGCTCAGTCCTACAAATCTACATTACCTGTGATTCAGGAGCCCTGTAAAGGTTGGCATCATTACAAGCACACTTTTACCACTGCCAATCCAGAGAAGTCCAAGGACATTATCTATACTATTCACCATGAATGTTGTGCTAGAGATAGCGTACCTCATGAAAGACCACCAATCACATCGGAATGAATGTCCACTGGGCCTCATCACCAACACATTTCCAAGCAAGGATGGGAATGTACGCAAAGCCGAGGTCAAAATCTTGCAGCTTGACGAGTGCAAAATATACCTCCGACCAACAACAGAGCTTGTGTTGCTGTTTTCACCTGAGAAGTCTAGTAGTGACATCCACTGACGCCAGACAGGGAGTGTTCTGCCTCATGTCAGGGGTTCAAGAGTCATTCTCATTCAACATGCTAGAATCTGAATTAGCCTGCATAACAGCGCCATCTATTGGTAGTAGAAATCCACTGCAACTTATGTCTCTTACCTTTGTAGCAATAAAGTTGTTCTTAATTATTCAGACTGCCATGCATTGTGGGTAGCTGATGCATTCTGGAAAAGAGAAGGGAGCCACCAGACTGTCGACAGCACATTTGCATAGCTCTCCTTGCATTCCTGCTTCTTAAACCTCCATTTCCCTACAGCCATCATATCTGATAAGAGTCGTAAAAATCTCACGTGTAAAAATCTCACATGTGCATTTGATCATATATTATATATACATATACTCAGTGGTAACCTTTTTTACTTTTTCTTAAATTCTATACTGTTGTTATTAAATATGTCTGTAACATGTTTTTGTATTATAACATTGTATTGCACCTTTAAGATTTGGGCTGTATGGTGAGTGGGTGGAGTTTTTCCTTTCCCCACCTGCATATAAGCCCTGTTTTAGGCAGATTTACTTCAGCTATGATTAAGGGCAGATTGTAGGCCCGATACGCGTTAGCACTTTCTGTCTTTTTTATTGCACTGTTTGTGGAATTTTTCAAATAAAATTTTTTCAGCCTTTTTCATCTACCTGGTCTGGTCTGCGGATCCTTCTTCACATATTGACTGGTTTGGCTTCCCAGATCCTGCACCGACCGGTTGGAGGTGAGGGGGGTAGAGCGTATTTGAACTTTCCTACTTTGCATCTTTATCATGTGCTTAGAGCTAATGTTCAGACATGCTGATTTATACTTGATGCTGCTGTATATGTTATTCTTATGTTCTTTGCTGTATACTTATACAAACCATTTGTATCTTTTGTAGTTTTACCACACATTCACAAACTCATTGGTTGATCACCGATTGTACTTCAATGCTCCTGTTTACCAATTGCAACTGACCACTTACAATCAAACAACCTGTTATCAATAAACAAGTTAGATTACAAGACGGTCTGCTTATTTGGAAGACAGGATGGTTAAGCTGAATGTCGGATTGCACACTGTGAGAACATGTATGAAGACAGAACAAGGGACATGATTCTTGCATGTTGAAGAACACTGTCAACCCTCTTAAGATACATACACTGAATCTGTGTAGCTGACAACGTGTTCTGTTGCTATATGTGTGTGTGTGTGTGTGTGGGGGGGGGGGTGATGAAGCATCTTCAAGGAAGTTGGCCGCCACTTGACCTCATTGATCCCCTGGGGGGATGATTTGCTGATTGTCTGTCCCTGGTCAAGGAGCCTCTGTACACATGCCTGACTCAGATGATGTAGTATAAATACAGAGGCGTGAGAAGGATAAAAAGATCTAAAACGTTTAAAATGAGGAGGTAGTGGTGGACTTGCCTCCTCTGGGCAGACACAAGAAAATGACGACCAATTTTTAAGCAAAACAATTTATTTACGTACTCCAGTAAAATACAATGCGTTTTGCGGCGTGACCCGCTTCCTCAGGAAATAACATAGAGCATATACAAAACAGGTCTGGTACTATGCAAGCGCTTCTGACTATCAGCTGAGGAGGTGGTAATCGGCCACCTCGGCCAACTTTAGTCAGGAGTGTGTATGAGGTTTTTCTCTGCTTACCTTTTAAAAGAGGCAGTGGAGCAGCGGTGAAAAAACTTTTGGCAATTTTATATATACTTTAAATTTGGAAAGAAGAAGCAAACTTGTTGATAAATCACACAGGTTTTAATTCATTTTCTTAATGCAGAAACATTGTTAAAAAAAAACTACACACACTCACATGCACAAACTTACACTTAACTTTATTTGACATATTTTCAACAATAAACATTTCTCTGCAATACATTCCCGGCTGCATTTATTTACAACTAGTATCATCACAAATGCTCCACAAATAGGTTATATCTCGATGTGCAAACTTTTTCAAAATGACAAAAACAAAACACAAAAGAAAAAAAACAACAACAAAAAGCTGATTAAAAACTATTCATTAAAACCAACCTTTTAAAACAAATGCTTGGCTGAAACATAATATATTTACATATGCAAAAAACATGCAAAAATATGCCATCTCTGTTAATTATAGTTTCAAACTAGTAGCAGTGTTGCTTAAAATGTTACTGTGTACTGTATTTAATATTCCTTGTTAAAATTAATGACTTGCAATGGAAATTGAGTATAACTATACAGCATAAAAAGAACAATTATTCCTACAGAACACATGAAATGTTTAACATGGAAGGGAAGTTTCATTTATTTTATAAAAAACAGAAGGACTTTAAATAGCCCAGGGAGAGGTTCATGTTGCACACATAGGGCTTGATTCACTACGACAAATAGCGCGCATTATCAAAGTTAACGCGCCTTATCAGAGTAGCATAGCGAGCACTACGAACCTGCAGGGGCTCAAGGCAGGACGAGTGGAGCTCTCGTCATTGCCATTTAGCAGGCATTAGTTTGCTTTGCTACTCTAAGGCGTGTTAACTTTGATAAGACGCGTTAACTTTGATAAGGCGTGCTATTTGTCTTAGTGAATCAAGCACATGATGTTTCTCAACTGGATTGGAAGACCAAATACTTTTCTTGTATTGTAATAATTGCACATTGTTGCTAGAGATGTCGAGAATAGTGTTGGGCGAACAGTGTTCGCCACTGTTCGGGTTCTGCAGAACATCACCCTGTTCGGGTGATGTTCGGGTTCGGCCGAACACCTAATGGTGTTCGGCCAAACTGTTCGGCCATATGGCCGAACTAAGAGCGCATGGCCGAACGTTACCCGAACGTTCGGCTAGCGCTGTGATTGGCCGAACGGGTCACGTGTAGTGTTGGGCGAACATCTAGATGTTCGGGTTCGGACCGAACATGGCCGAACTCCGAACATAATGGAAGTCAATGGGGACCCGAACTTTCGTGCTTTGTAAAGCCTCCTTACATGCTACATAACCCAAATTTACAGGGTATGTGCACCTTGGGAGTGGGTACAAGAGGAAAAAATTTTTAGCAAAAAGAGCTTATAGTTTTTGAGAAAATCGATTTTAAAGTTTCAAAGGGAAAACTGTCTTTTAAATGCGGGAAATGTCTGTTTTCTTTGCACAGGTAACATGCTTTTTGTCGGCATGCAGTCATAAATGTAATACATATAAGAGGTTCCAGGAAAAGGGACCGGTAACGCTAACCCAGCAGCAGCACACGTGATGGAACAAGAGGAGGGTGGCGCAGGAGGAGAAGGCCACGCTTTGAGACACAACAACCCAGGCCTTGCATGAGGACAAGAAGCGTGCGGATAGCAATTTGCATTTTGTCGCCATGCAGTCATAAATGTAATACAGATGAGAGGTTCAATAAACAGGGACCGGAAACGCTAACCCATCACAGATGTTCATTGTTCATGTTACTTGGTTGGGGTCCGGGAGTGTTGCGTAGTCGTTTCCAATCCAGGATTGATTCATTTTAATTTGAGTCAGACGGTCTGCATTTTCTGTGGAGAGGCGGATACGCCGCCAATCTGTGACGATGCCTCCGGCAGCACTGAAACAGCGTTCCGACATAACGCTGGCTGCCGGGCAAGCCAGCACCTCTATTGCGTACATTGCCAGTTTGTGCCAGGTGTCTAGCTTCGATACCCAATAGTTGAAGGGTGCAGATGGATTGTTCAACACAGCTACGCCATCTGACATGTAGTCCTTGACCATCTTCTCCAGGCGATCGGTGTTGGAGGTGGATCTGCACGCTTGCTGTTCTGTGTGCTGCTGCATGGGTGTCAGAAAATTTTCCCACTCCAAGGACACTGCCGATACCATTCCCTTTTGGGCACTAGCTGCGGCTTGTGTTGTTTGCTGCCCTCCTGGTCGTCCTGGGTTTGCGGAAGTCAGTCTGTCGGCGTACAACTGGCTAGAGGAGGGGGAGGATGTCAATCTCCTCTCTAAAGTCTCCACAAGGGCCTGCTGGTATTCTTCCATTTTGACCTGTCTGGCTCTTTCTTCAAGCAGTTTTGGAACATTGTGTTTGTACCGTGGATCCAGAAGGGTATAAACCCAGTAATTGGTGTTGTCCAGAATGCGCACAATGCGTGGGTCGCGTTCAATGCAGTCCTAGGCCGAAGAGGTCATAGCCTAGGGTCACAAAACCTGTTTATTGGGCAATTTCAATGGTGGCGAGTCTGACGTACATAAATCGCAGCAATGGCCGTTAGCAACGTCTGAATCTCACGAAATGTCTCATGCAGGTAGAAGACATATTGTTAGACTTGGGCTCCAAAGATGGGTTCCCTACATCTCTGCAAACCAGAGTTACAGGGCTCCAAATTTGGTAAAATCCCCCATAGGCTTTCATTGGGCCTCCTATTTACAGTTCCAAAATCTCACATCTTTTCAAAGGGCAATTACTCAGCAGTGGCAAATTTTCTAGCATTGTAGGGACCCTTAGGGGGAACATGACTGGTGAGTTTCGGGCCCCTAGGCCGAAGAGGTCATAGCCTAGGGTCACAAAAACCTGTTTATTGGGGCTATTTCAATGGTAGTGATGGTGACGTACATAAATCGCAGCAATGGCCGTTAGCAAAGTCTGAATCTCACGAAATGTCTCATGCAGGTAGAAGACATATTGTTAGACTTGGATTCCAAAGATGGGGTCCCTACATCTCTGCAAACCAGAGTTACAGGGGTCCAAAATTGGTAAAATCCCCCATAGGATTTCATTGGCTCCCTATTTCACTTTCCAAAATCTCACATCTTTTCAAAGGGCAATGGCTCAGCAGTACCAAATTTTCTAGCATTGTAGGGACCCTTAGGGGGAACATGACTGGTGAGTTTCGGGCCCCTAGGCCGAAGAGGTCATAGCCTAGGGTCACAAAAACCTGTTTATTGGGGCTATTTCAATGGTAGTGATGGTGACGTACATAAATCGCAGCAATGGCCGTTAGCAAAGTCTGAATCTCACGAAATGTCTCATGCAGGTAGAAGACATATTGTTAGACTTGGATTCCAAAGATGGGGTCCCTACATCTCTGCAAACCAGAGTTACAGGGGTCCAAAATTGGTAAAATCCCCCATAGGATTTCATTGGCTCCCTATTTCACTTTCCAAAATCTCACATCTTTTCAAAGGGCAATGGCTCAGCACTACCAAATTTTCTAGCATTGTAGGGACCCTTAGGGGGAACATGACTGGTGAGTTTCGGGCCCCTAGGCCGAAGAGGTCATAGCCTAGGGTCACAAAAACCTGTTTATTGGGGCTATTTCAATGGTAGTGATGGTGACGTACATAAATCGCAGCAATGGCCGTTAGCAAAGTCTGAATCTCACAAAATGTCTCATGCAGGTAGAAGACATATTGTTAGACTTGGATTCCAAAGATGGGGTCCCTACATCTCTGCAAACCAGAGTTACAGGGGTCCAAAATTGGTAAAATCCCCCATAGGATTTCATTGGCTCCCTATTTCACTTTCCAAAATCTCACATCTTTTCAAAGGGCAATGGCTCAGCAGTACCAAATTTTCTAGCATTGTAGGGACCCTTAGGGGGATCATGACTGGTGAGTTTTGCCACTGCTGAGCCATTGCCCTTTGAAATGGTGTGAGATTTTGGAACGGTAAATAGGAGGCCCAATGAAAGCCTATGGGGGATTTTACCAATTTTGGACCCCTGTAACTCTGGTTTGCAGAGATGTAGGGACCCCATCTTTGGAATCTAAGTCTAACAATATGTCTTCTACCTGCATGAGACATTTCGTGAGATTCAGACGTTGCTAACGGCCATGGCTGAGATTTATGTACGCCACCATCACTACCATTGAAATAGCCCAAATAAACAGGTTTTTGTGACCCTAGGCTATGACCTCTTCGGCCTAGGGGCCCTAAACTCACCAGTCATGTTCCCCCTAAGGGTCCCTACAATGCTAGAAAATTTAGTACTGCTGAGCCATTGCCCTTTGAAAAGATGTGAGATTTTGGAAAGTGAAATAGGGAGCCAATGAAATCCTATGGGGGATTTTACCAATTTTGGACCCCTGTAACTCTGGTTTGCAGAGATGTAGGGACCCCATCTTTGGAATCCAAGTCTAACAATATGTCTTCTACCTGCATGAGACATTTCGTGAGATTCAGACTTTGCTAACGGCCATTGCTGCGATTTATGTACGTCACCATCACTACCATTGAAATAGCCCCAATAAACAGGTTTTTGTGACCCTAGGCTATGACCTCTTCGGCCTAGGGGCCCGAAACTCACCAGTCATGTTCCCCCTAAGGGTCCCTACAATGCTAGAAAATTTGGTACTGCTGAGCCATTGCCCTTTGAAAAGATGTGAGATTTTGGAAAGTGAAATAGGGAGCCAATGAAATCCTATGGGGGATTTTACCAATTTTGGACCCCTGTAACTCTGGTTTGCAGAGATGTAGGGACCCCATCTTTGGAATCCAAGTCTAACAATATGTCTTCTACCTGCATGAGACATTTCGTGAGATTCAGACTTTGCTAACGGCCATTGCTGCGATTTATGTACGTCACCATCACTACCATTGAAATAGCCCCAATAAACAGGTTTTTGTGACCCTAGGCTATGACCTCTTCGGCCTAGGGGCCCGAAACTCACCAGTCATGTTCCCCCTAAGGGTCCCTACAATGCTAGAAAATTTGGTAGTGCTGAGCCATTGCCCTTTGAAAAGATGTGAGATTTTGGAAAGTGAAATAGGGAGCCAATGAAATCCTATGGGGGATTTTACCAATTTTGGACCCCTGTAACTCTGGTTTGCAGAGATGTAGGGACCCCATCTTTGGAATCCAAGTCTAACAATATGTCTTCTACCTGCATGAGACATTTCGTGAGATTCAGACTTTGCTAACGGCCATTGCTGCGATTTATGTACGTCACCATCACTACCATTGAAATAGCCCCAATAAACAGGTTTTTGTGACCCTAGGCTATGACCTCTTCGGCCTAGGGGCCCGAAACTCACCAGTCATGTTCCCCCTAAGGGTCCCTACAATGCTAGAAAATTTGGTACTGCTGAGCCATTGCCCTTTGAAAAGATGTGAGATTTTGGAAAGTGAAATAGGGAGCCAATGAAATCCTATGGGGGATTTTACCAATTTTGGACCCCTGTAACTCTGGTTTGCAGAGATGTAGGGGCCCCATCTTTGGAATCCAAGTCTAACAATATGTCTTCTACCTGCATGAGACATTTCGTGAGATTCAGACTTTGCTAACGGCCATTGCTGCGATTTATGTACGTCACCATCACTACCATTGAAATAGCCCCAATAAACAGGTTTTTGTGACCCTAGGCTATGACCTCTTCGGCCTAGGGGCCCGAAACTCACCAGTCATGTTCCCCCTAAGGGTCCCTACAATGCTAGAAAATTTGCCACTGCTGAGTAATTGCCCTTTGAAAAGATGTGAGATTTTGGAACTGTAAATAGGAGGCCCAATGAAAGCCTATGGGGGATTTTACCAAATTTGGAGCCCTGTAACTCTGGTTTGCAGAGATGTAGGGAACCCATCTTTGGAGCCCAAGTCTAACAATATGTCTTCTACCTGCATGAGACATTTCGTGAGATTCAGACGTTGCTAACGGCCATTGCTGCGATTTATGTACGTCAGACTCGCCACCATTGAAATTGCCCAATAAACAGGTTTTGTGACCCTAGGCTATGACCTCTTCGGCCTAGGACTGCATTGAACGCGACCCACGCATTGTGCGCATTCTGGACAACACCAATTACTGGGTTTATACCCTTCTGGATCCACGGTACAAACACAATGTTCCAAAACTGCTTGAAGAAAGAGCTAGACAGGTCAAAATGGAAGAATACCAGCAGGCCCTTGTGGAGACTTTAGAGAGGAGATTGACATCCTCCCCCTCCTCTAGCCAGTTGTACGCCGACAGACTGACTTCCGCAAACCCAGGACGACCAGGAGGGCAGCAAACAACACAAGCCGCAGCTAGTGCCCAAAAGGGAATGGTATCGGCAGTGTCCTTGGAGTGGGAAAATTTTCTGACACCCATGCAGCAGCACACAGAACAGCAAGCGTGCAGATCCACCTCCAACACCGATCGCCTGGAGAAGATGGTCAAGGACTACATGTCAGATGGCGTAGCTGTGTTGAACAATCCATCTGCACCCTTCAACTATTGGGTATCGAAGCTAGACACCTGGCACAAACTGGCAATGTACGCAATAGAGGTGCTGGCTTGCCCGGCAGCCAGCGTTATGTCAGAACGCTGTTTCAGTGCTGCCGGAGGCATCGTCACAGATCGGCGGCGTATCCGCCTCTCCACAGAAAATGCAGACCGTCTGACTCAAATTAAAATGAATCAATCCTGGATTGGAAACGACTACGCAACACTCCCGGACCCCAACCAAGTAACATGAACAATGAACATCTGTGATGGGTTAGCGTTTCCGGTCCCTGTTTATTGAACCTCTCATCTGTATTACATTTATGATTGCATGGCGACAAAATGCAAATTGCTATCCGCACGCTTCTTGTCCTCATGCAAGGCCTGGGTTGTTGTGTCTCAAAGCGTGGCCTTCTCCTCCTGCGCCACCCTCCTCTTGTTCCATCACGTGTGCTGCTGCTGGGTTAGCGTTACCGGTCCCTTTTCCTGGAACCTCTTATATGTATTACATTTATGACTGCATGCCGACAAAAAGCATGTTACCTGTGCAAAGAAAACAGACATTTCCCGCATTTAAAAGACAGTTTTCCCTTTGAAACTTTAAAATCGATTTTCTCAAAAACTATAAGCTCTTTTTGCTAGGTGCACATACCCTGTAAATTTGGGGTATGTAGCATGTAAGGAGGCTTTACAAAGCACAAAAGTTCGGGTCCCCATTGACTTCCATTATGTTCGGAGTTCTGGTCGAACACCCGAACATCGCGGCCATGTTCGGCCTGTTCGGCCCGAACCCGAACATCTAGATGTTCGCCCAACACTAGTCGAGAACATCAATTTTTCCAGTGAACGCGAACTTCTGCAAATGTTCGTGAAAATGCAAACTCGGCTAACCGCCATAGACTTCAATGGGCGGCGGGCGAATTTTAAAACCTACAGAGACTGTTTCTGCCCACAAAAGTGATGGAAAATTTTTTTCACGGGGTCTAACACCTGGACTGAGGCATGCCATAGGGGGATCCATGCCAAAAGTTCTACCAAACTTACGGAGTTGACGCAAAGTTGGGTTTTAATCCTTAAAGGGCAGAAATCATATTATGCACAGCTCTGGGTGTCAGTGGGCTGTGGAGTGTCACACACAGAGAAATGCAATAGTACTATCAGAATACAGTAAAATAATAATGCACTGTAGTGATACTGTGCGTGCAACTTAATGTAGCAACAGCAGTAGCGTGCACACAGCTCTGGTTGTCAGTGGGCTGTGGAGTGTCAAACACAGGAAAAAAAACACAGGAGACCGATGTGCTAGCCCTCACAAGGGCTGTTTGGGGTGTTTTCACAGCAAGTGAGGAACAAAAACACAGGCCTAGCTAATGCTTTCCCTACTTATCTGCAGCAAGTCTGACCCTGCTCTCACTATCACTGCAGCCAGAGAATGAATCCAATATGGCCACCGCAACTGCTTTTTGATAGGGGAGTAGGGGGTCCAGGAGGGAGTGCTAGCTGATTGGCTGCCATGTGTCTGCTGACTGTGAGGTAAGGGGTCAAAGTTTAGCTCAATGATGATGTATAGGGGGTGGGTCGAACACGCCAAATGTTCACTGTTCGCCGCGAATGTGAACAGTGGAGGTTTGCAGAATGCTATCCGCCGGCAAACGGTTTGGGCCATCTCTAGTTGTTGCTAGCTGCTTTTCTCAAGTGATGAAAAAGGCAAAATTACAGGAACATGTATGTGGTTTTCTGTTCATTTTAAAGCCTGGTACACACCTTCAACTTCCATGTAGTATGAGGGTTTACCTAACAATCTGCTCATAGTATTCAATATCTGCTGACCCTCATACTACATGGGGGTGGTAAAATTGGGCAGTGATTGGCCAATTAAAATTAAAGGTGTGTTCCAGGCTTAAGGTGCAGAATTGTGGTACACATACACATTTTGATTGGCCAATGAATGACACATTTACCACTTCCTTGTAGTATGAGAGCTTACCTAACCAATCTGTTCATGATATTCAAAATCTATTGACCCTGATAATACATGGAAGTGGTAAAATTGGGGAGTCATTTGCCAATCAAAATTGGATGTGGGTACCAGACTTAAGCCTGGTACCCACATCCAATTGTGATTGACCAATGACCAGCCAGTTTTACCACCTCCATATAGTAGAGCCAACAGATTTTGAATACTAGGAACAGTTTGTGCAGATGATGATACATCATGATACATGGAAGTGGTATGAATCATGTGCCTGTCGAAATTGGATGTGTGTTTCAGGCTTAAGGCCTCATTCGTCACTGTTAAGCCTGGTACACACTTTCAATCGTGATTGGCCAATCACTGACCAATATTACCACCTCCATGCAGTATGAGGGTCAGCACATATTGGATACTTTGAGCAGATTGTGTAGGTAAACCCTCACTCTATATGGAGGTGGTAAAATTGGTGATTGGCCAACTATAATTGAAAGTGTGTGCCGGGCTTAAAATAATAGGGAAAAAGTGCCCTTAGGGGTACTTACCTCAGGAGGGGGAAGCCTCTGTATCCTAATAAGGCTTCCCCTGTCCTTCTCAGGCAGCTTGTTCCATTGCTGAGACCCCCGAGTCAACAGCAGCAATAATATTTACTAGCGGCTCTCCGCTCAGGCTCCCCATCTGGAACGTTCTACTGCACAGGCACAGGCAGCTTGCACCTGCGCAGTAGAGCTGATCAAATCAGGCTCTTCTATTTCCGCTGGAGCCCAGGCAGAGAGCCACTAATGTGCATGTGTGCACCACCGACATGCACTGACAAGGAGATTTTCAGGGGAGCAAGCACTGGATCAACCCTCCGCTGAGAGGGACGGATGGGAGAAGCCTCTTTAGGATCCAGAGGCTTCGCCCTCTCAAGATAAAGTATCCCCACGGGCACTTTTTCTCATTAAAGGTACACTTTAAGGAATGTTCAGTTAGATGCAAATCATTCTGATTTTATGCAGGGTTATCCAAATTCTCTCTGCAAATACACACAAATAGGGCTGGATTTACCATAAGGCTTCTTCCCCACTAAGACGTTGCGTTAGATGCTACGTTAAGGTCGCATAACGTGCACCTAACGCGACGCATAGTGGGGTTGAAGCTGGATGTCAGATCGAGCTGCGTTACGCGGCTCTTCATGCATCCTGTGATGCCTTGATGCGTACTTTTGGATGCATGCGGCATCACATGGTCCTGCCAGCCAATCACAGCACAGAGCTGTGCTCCAGGAAGTAAACACTGCACGTCACACCGTGCAGTGAATATTAATTAGCCATGTGGCTGGCCGCAGAGGAGGAGGGGAGACCTTCTCCTCCAACATCACAGAGCATGTGCAAACAGTCTAACGCGGCTTGGCCGCTTATAATGCACAGCATGCAGCACTTTGTTTTTACCTGCTGCGTTACAATGTAACGCAACGTGGGCACTGTGAACAGCCCATTCATTTTTCATTGCTGTGCGGTGGGCTGCACTAAAGTGCGCCTGTAACGTCTAACTGTGAAAGCAGCCTTAGGCACTGTAGGCACGTGCCTACAGGCACCTGATGATGGAAAAAAATACTCAATCTCCTCCTTGAGTGCCTCCCTCCCTCTTTTCCTGTGAAAAGTCCCAAGTAGAGCGTAAATGAAAGGTTACTTGCCCAACTCTTGGCATTCCACTAATGAGATCTCCCTTCAGTCTGAGGCACTAGTAGCTACCACTGAATACTGAGGGTACCTCTGCTCTGGCTACCTAATACTAAGGGCAGGCCCGGATGTACATCACAGGAGCCTATAGACACAGATGTCCTGGCACCTCAGACTTCACCCTCCATTACCCTACAAACGCCTGCCGAACCGCACCGCGTGCACACTGTTCCAGCTGTCACTCCTCCCTTACTTCCCTTGCCTATCATAGGTAGCTACAGGTGCCCCTTAGTATTAGGTAGCCAGAGGTACCCTCAGTATTAAGTAGCTAGAAGTTCCTCCAAGTATTAGGTAGCTAGAGGAACCTCAGTATTAAGAAGCCAGAGGTGCCCCTGACTGAAAGGAGAGCCAGGTGACTAACCTCTCATTTACACTCTCACCAAGACTCTGCATAGGGAAGACAGGAGTGAGCCGCCTTTCAAACATCAGGCACCTGTAGGCACGTGCCTACAGTGCCTTATGGTAAATCCGGCCCCGCACCCTAGACTTTGCTCTCCATGAACCCACAAATCGGTGCCGAACTGCACCGCAGGTGTGCTGTCTGTCCCTGCTGTCACTTCTCCCTTACTTCTCTTTCCCATCATAGATAATCACAGGTGCCCCTTAGCTTCAGGTAGCCAGAGATATCCTCAGTATTAAGTAGCTAGAGGTGCTCCTGACTGAGGGGAAATCTGGTCAATGGAATGTCGAGAGCTGGGTGAGTAACCTCTCATCTATGCTCTGCTCTGGACTCTGCATAGGGCATAAGGCACTAGGGGATGAGAGGGAGCCGTCTTTCCATCATCAGGCGCCTGTAGGCACGTGCCTACAGTGCCTTATGATAAATCCGGCCCTGACTAAGGGGCACCTGTAACTGCCTATAAACAGCAGAGGAAGTAAGGAAGAAGTGACAGCTGGGCCAGCCAGCACACTTGCGGTGCAGCTCGGCAGGGGTTTGTAGGATCATGGAGGGAGAAGTCTATGGTGCCAGGACATCTGTGCCTATAGGCTCTGGTGATGTTAATCCGGGCCTGCTCACAAACCTACTGAAAAACAGTGACAGGGACCTTTATGCATCATAGTGAGGGGCAGACAGATGTAGTTGTTTGTAGGGACAGTTGGGGAGCCATTGTAAAGACTGACACACTGTAAAAGTGATTCTGCTAAGCAGTAGGACTTGATACAGAGAACACATTGTCTGTTCTATTCCTGTAACATTATAGAGGACAAAACAACCAATGACATGCTTTTTACTGTACAAATCTAGGGCTGTCAATCTCTCTGGTGCCTCCTACATTTATGGTATTTTTCCTATTGAATGGTAATAAAAGCAGCTTCAAGCAGATGAATATCTAGACTAGATATTTTTTCTCTCTTTTTACCTTTAAATGTTCCAGTTGCTGCTATGCTTCATGCTAATCTCCGGCCACGGTAGTGTTTGTGTCACACAGCTGCTACAAGCATGCACCCAATGCAGTCAGAGTGCTGTTTGAACAACTGACCTACATATAATAGGTTAGGGACACTGAATTAGACAAACATAAGGAAGCCATCTGGAAAGGTGGCCACCACCATTGCTACTGTCCCTTGTCAAATACCTACTACTTTTTCCCTGTCATTATCTTTAGTCTTGGTTACCACATCAAGTACCAGCTCTCTGTAATGCTTTGTGTTCAGTAATGATACTAATGATAAGCAAACACCCTAAAACTTTTACTGCAGCTCACTCACAACACAGTATACAATGTGATGGCTTTGCGCTGGTAGTTAAAGTGTACCTGAGGCGATATGTGTTATATTTGAGAACAGAGGCGCCAAAAGAATAAAAACAGTATTTAAAAATTTTAAAATTGCTTAGGAGGCAGTGGTGGACTTACCTCCTACAAGCAGGCACAACAAGCTGTGTATTCAAAAGGGTACATTTATTGGTAAACTCCAAAGGTAGATCGCAATGCGTTTCGCAGGTCAAACCCGCTTCATCAGGCAAATACAGTAAGGAGTATACAACAGCAGCATGACTGGGTAGCACCAGGCGCCAGGTGCTACCCGGACATACTGCTGTTGTATACTCCTTACTGTATTTGCCTGATGAAGCGGGTTTGACCTGTGAAACGCGTTGCGATCTACCTTTGGAGTTTACCAATAAATGTACCCTTTTGAATACACAGCTTGTTGTGCCTGCTTGTAGGAGGTAAGTCCACCACTGCCTCCTAAGCAATTTTAAAATTTTTAAATACTGTTTTTATTCTTTTGACGCCTCTGTTCTCAAATATTACACGTCTAATATCCACCCTTGGTAGAGGGGGATACCCGTTTTTTCTTCAAGTCTACAGAGAGCGACTTCTTAATCCTGAGTGAGGACAGGTTAATCTCCTCACCTGCCTATACAGTGGTTGCCTGGAGGTAACCCTGGTTTGTGAGTATCTAATTTATACTCGTTCTATTTACCCTCCTGCCTGTACATACTACACCATATTGGGCTCTCGGTTCTTCTTTTTCTCATATCTGAGGCGATATGTGACATTGATGAGATAAACATATGTATGTACAGTACAAAACATATTAATAACCAGGCTGTTTTTCTTGCTTCATTTTGCTGCCTGAAAGAGTTAATTTCTAGGCATGGAAGTGACAGCTTCTGTCTTGTCGATACCTTGTCGGGAATATACTAAACATCACTGATTTTACAGCCATAAGAGTTTTCCTGGCAGAATACAACTTCTGAGGGCAGGGAGAGGTAAAATACATGAACTATTGACCTTTTTCTAACTCTGGGACACTTAATAGGCTGCCACTAATTAGAGACAGTAAAATATTCAACCTACTTTGTGAATGTTTAAATATAAAAGAAAGCCATGGGATACATAAAAAAAGTCATTTTTAGGAGTAGGAGGATAAATACAGTATAATTGTTTATCTCATCAGTTTATTTTCACCTTTGGGTTCAATTTAAATATTATATCAGAAATCATCAGCCGTAATGTATCAGGTGTTTCTTGTCTACTCTATGGTCCATAGAGATGACCATTATTGATTTATTGATTATTATTTCAAGTACCCCATGATCTATAACCCAACTGGAAAATCTGGATTACTTGAATGAATACATGATCAGTGTTCTCCCCAGGCTCTTTAAGGTGGATGCTTCACCCGGATAGTTTTGGTGAGCATCCAGCTGTTATCACAGTTTACCTTCTTCTGTGCTGTAAGCAGAGTTGCATAGAGACTCTCTGGCCCGGCATTCTCTCATCATGCCCCACCCGGCTACTTTTTCATGCCACCCAGCTGGAAAAAAATTTCTGGGGAGAACACTGCATGATGTATATAGATCCTAATGCATGTATGTGTATGTTAAAGCTGACCTGTACCCAGGGGCGTAGCTAGACTTTGTAGCCCTCCCCCTACAAAAATGATAGCATGGGGCCCCCTTGGTCCCTAAACCCCATGAGGATCATGTGATCGGGAGTCGGCGATTGGCAGCAGAGAATGTGCTGCTGTGAAGCAGCGTCTGGAAGCAGGAAAAAGATGAGAGCTACTCGATACTCTGCATGGTGGGAGGAGGTGGCAGGGACTCTTTTTGAGCGAACGTGGTGGTTTTTTTTTTTTTTGCTAATTGACTGTACTTGCGGTTGGGGAGATAGAGAAGGAGGAGCCACCAAAGCCTCTGGGCCCCCCTGCAATGGCATGGGTCTCAGGGGTGATTGCTACGCCCATGCTTGTACCCTTCTACCTAGCACTAGATCATAGAAAACATCACCTAGGGCAAACAATGATAACAAAGGATTTTGAAGCCCCCTCACTCTCCTTGAATCCTTAAGATCTCAAATCAAGTGTTATGTCACTAGGTCACACTTTTATCCCAGGGGGAACAAATACAAAAATAAATACTGTACAAAAGTGATGATATTTCCATCTGTGTCATGCTTGAAGGGAATCTGAAGTGAGAGGAATACAGCAGCTGCCATCTTCATTCCCTTATAAACAATGCCAGTTGCCTGGCTGTGATGCTAAGCTTTTGGCTTTGATTGTTTTTGAGTCGTACACCTGCAACAAGCATGCAGCCCGTGGAGTTAGACCAGGGTCTAAGCATCTGATTTGCATGTTCATTCTCAGCCTGGGAAATAACGTGTAAGAGGCAGGACACCAGCACAAAAGCCAGGCAACTGGTATTGTTTGTAAGGGAATGAAGATGGCTGACAGGGATGCTCAGCAGAGCTCGAATATTCGAGTAGCTCGAATATTCGAGCTCTTTTTCAGCTATTTGAGCTCGGTATTCGAGCTCGAATAGCTGCAGCTATTCGAATGGGCTATTCGAGTGAACTCGAATAGCCCATTCACTATTCGCACTATTCGAGCAAACAGCGCTATTCGAGCTCGAATACTGAGCTCGAATAGCGTCATAGCCCAGATTGATGTCCTTAGAGCCAATCAGAGGGCTCCCAGGCCCTCTGATGGCAGCCAATCACAGAGGTAGACCCTGGCCAGTCCCTACCCTATAAATAGCGGCCGCTATGTTAGGTTTTTCCGTCCTTGCTTGACTTGTACAGAGAGAGATCTGCTTCTCTGTGCTTTGGCTTAGCAAGTGCTCTATTGTGGTCAATCACCTAGCGTTTTTGCTCACATACACCTGCTCTATACACCTATATTGTTGTTAGCTAGATAGAGATTGTATTTTAGTTAGTAGCTTGTGTGTTACATAGAGACAGCTGCTGCTGCAGGCAAGCTTAGGCCTCAGGGCCTTGCCTGTGTGGGCAGCTGTCCTCCTGTTCTCTGTTAGTTTATTTCTCATCTATACCCGTGTTTGTGCTGTGTATTCTACCCTGTCTTGTCCTTTACTACTGAGTGATTATTGTATTTTGTAGTTATACTGTACTAGGGACACTCACTGTCACTGTTCATAGCTCCTGTGTGTGTGTGTGCGTGCACTGTCTGTAGTGTACAGTACACACTCTATTTCCTTCTACTGAATCATCTGATTACTACTGATTATTGTATTTTCTAGTTGTACTAGTGTACTAGGGACACTCACTGTTCATAGGCTAGCTCCTGCGTGTGTGTGTGCGTGCACTGTCTGTAGTGTACACACACTCTATTTCCTTCTACTGAATCTGATTACTACTGATTATTGTATTTTCTAGTTGTACTAGTGTACTAGGGGACACACTCACTGTTCACTGTTCACACTTACTGATTACTGATTATTGTATTTTGTATTTGTACTGTACTAGTAATCACTTAGCGATCTAATCACTTAGTGATTAGTGTCACCTCACCCACCAACCCACTCCATTAAAGTACCCCACTTTTTCACCCACCCTTTTAAAAAACTTTTTTGTTTACGCCAAAAACATCTAAGATGTCTGGAAATGGCAGCCAGCGCGGTGTGGGCAAGGGGAAGGGCAGCAAGGGAATCAGGAGGAGAGGGAGCAGCATTGTGGCAAGCCGCGCCACCATGCACAGTTCCGCAGCAGCAGCAGCTGCGTCAGTGGCTAACATTCCGCCTATAGCCACTGGCCGTGGACGCCTTGGGCGCCCAGCAGGAGCATCTGCAACTCACGCTGCAGAGACACAGCAGCAGCAGCGTGTAGTACCTGCTCCTATTTTCCTCCAGCCGGGTCGGAAACGTCCCATTGAGGAAAAGGATGCAGCCACTGTGATGCAACTGATGACGGAGGATGAGCAGCCCGCCATCAGCTCTGCATCCGAGGCCTCCACCCTCACCACCACCACCACCCCTGTTCGCAGCAGCCGCCCAGCAGGGCCTGGGGAGGAGGCCAGTTCACCGTCACAAGTTGGCGACCTGTCATTCAGCAGTCTTTTGACCCCAGGCATCATGAGGGAATTGTCTGCTGTTGTTGGCGATTTTGAGGAGGAGATGCTGATGGGCACTTTGGGGGAGGAGGGATTGGACAGCAAGATTATGGCAACAGTCAAGCAGCCCATCCATGCATCAGGAGAGGAGTTTGGGGGGTCATCATCCCAGCAGGACATGTTTCAGGAGGGGGAGGATGATGATGATGATGATGACAGGGTGACGGACAAAGACTGGGTGCCACCACCAGCACCTGGGGATGTCATCATCAGCAGCTCTGAGGAGGAGGAGGAGGATGCGCTTGTGGGCCTTGCAAGGAGGCGCATCATTGCAAGCATTGGCAGCAGTAGGCAGGTCCCACAGCCTGCTGGTGTCTCAGGCTCAGCAGCAGCAGCATCTGCCAGTACCACCACCAGTCGCACCCAAGTTCCCCCCCAACCACCACAGGGAGACAGGCAGCAGCGGCTCCAGTCCGTAGGGGGGTTTTCACGTCACCAATCTGGCAATTTTTCACCATGCCCACAGTTCACAGCAAGTACGCCACTTGCAACCACTGTCAGCGGAAGTTGAGCAGAGGTGCAGACCCCTTAAAGTTCAGTACCAGCTCTCTTATAAACCATCTTGCTGCTAAACATTACCACCAGCATGAGAAGTTCAAGAGGCTGAAGGCATCTGGTGCTGGCAGTGGCACCACACCCAGCACTGCACAGCCTTCAACAGCAGCAACAGCAGCCACCCGCCCTCTTGCTCCTCCAGTACCACCAGCAGGAGTGCGGAAACGCACTGCTCCTCTCCCCTCTGCAACTCCTGCCGCCGACACTGAGGCCTGTTCTGGCAGCCAGTCCTTAGTGGCCTCCTCTGCTGTCTCCGCTGATTTCCGTGCTAGCAAAAGGCGACGCCAGAGCCTTTTGAGCGAGTCCTTCCAGGGGGTGGTTAGGGCTCTGCCTCCCTGCAGCCGTCGCGTGCGGCAGCTGAACGGCTTGCTGGCACGGGCCATGTGCTCCCAACTCCTGCCGTACACACTCGTGCAGGAGGGGAGCGACATGCGTGCGCTGCTTGCTTGTGCAGCCCCAGACTGGCAGCTCCCCAGCAGACACTTCTTCGCCCACCAGGTCATGCCTGCACTGCACCGCTTTGTGATGGCCAATGTGGAGCGAGGGCTGGAGCACGTGGTTGGTGAAAGGGTCCACGTCACCATGGACTCCTGGAGCAGCCGCTTCGGGACAGGCCGCTACCTGTCCTTCACTGTCCACTGGGTCAGCTTGGTGGAAGGGGGTGAGGATGGGAGAGCAGCAGCGGGCACAGCAGCAGCAGCAACACAGTGGGTGGTGCCACCCCGCAGGGTCAGGGGAACTGCAGCAGGTTCCTCCGATCCTCTGCCATCCTCCGGCACACCTGGCCAAACCCCCTGCCTCAGCAGCAGCGTGAAGCCACGCCACTGCCAAGTGCTGCTGCAGTTGGTCAGCCTTAGGAAGACCAAACTGACGGCAACCCATGTGTTGGCCAAACTCCAGGAGCAGGAGAGGATTTGGCTGACCCCCAGAGGCCTCAGAGTCGGAGAGGTGGTGGCCGACAATGGGGCCAATCTGGTTGCCGCAATCGACAGGGGAAACCTGACCCACATCCCCTGTCTTGCCCACGTGCTGAACCTGGTGGTGCAGAAGTTCTTGCGCACCTACCAGGGGATGGGCGAACTGCTGGAAACGGCAAGGAATGTTGTGCGTCACTTCGGGCGCTCGGCTGCAGCCTCTGCGAGCCTGGAAGACGTGCAAAAGGAGCTGGAGCTGCCACGCCATCGGCTGATCCTTGACGCTCCAACTCGCTGGAACTCCACCCTGGCGATGTTGGAGCGTCTGGTTGAACAGAAGCACGCTGTCAACCAGTACCTTGCCCTGGCCACTGTGTCCGCCGCTCAGAAAAGGGACAAGACCAGCAACATCCCGTCCATCGTCCCCGATGACGACTGGGGGCACATGCAGCAGGTGTGCTTAGTGCTGGCTCCCTTTCTGCAGGCCACCAACATGGTGAGCAGGGACCATGCTATGGTGTGCGAGTGGGTGCCCCTGGTTTGTCTGCTGAACAGGGCCCTCGATGCTTTGCTGGAACAGGGAGCGGCAGCCTTGGCCCAGCAGGAGCGGCATGCAGCTGCACAGTCCACCTCTGAGAGGGAGGAGGAGGAGGACTTGGTGGAGGTCCCTGACCTTGCTGCTGATGAGGGGGATCAGCACAGTGCAGCTGAGTTGGTGCGGGGGTGGAGAGAGGATGAGGCGGCAGAGGAGGAGGATGAGGACAGCACTGCCGTCGATGTGCCAGCACACGTGGCCCGCCTCTTCCCAATGGCAGCGCACATGCTGACGTGCCTGCGCAAGGACCCCAGGGTGATCCAGATGAAGCAGAGGGAGGACATCTGGATCAGCATGATGTTGGACCCGCGCCTCAAGGGGAAGTTGAGCCGTGTTCCTGCCTCCTGCAGGAGGAGACCCAGCGCAACAAATAAGGAGCTTGCAGCAGGCCCTTGTTGAGCGCTTGGAGGAAGCCTTCCCCCAGCCTTCCACCCCCACTGTCCAGCCAGCACAGAGGCAGCAGCAGGTGCCTGCATCCAGCAGCAAGCGCACCACAGACATGCTGTCTCTCAGCAACGAGCTCAACAGGACTGTAGAGGCTCCGGCAGTGACTAGAGAGGAGGTGCATGCAGCAGCATCCTCCTCCGGTCACAGCCAGCGCCTGACCCGCACGGTGGCTGACTACATGGGGTCCTACAGCGGGCTTGACAGCGATGCCCCTGTTGATCCCATGGAGTATTGGGTCAAGCGCCTGGAGATCTGGAGCGAGCTGGCGCAGTACGCCCTGGAAGTGCTGTCCTGTCCCCCTTCCAGCGTGCTGTCCGAGCACTGCTTCAGTGCAGCTGGTGGTGTGGTCACCGAGAAACGGTCACGTCTGTCTCACAAGTCCGTGGACAGACTGACGTTTCTCAAGATGAACCAGGCGTGGGTGGAAGGCGAGTTCCTGGCCCCTGTTGTCGGCGAGAGGGGGACATGAACTGGCTGCCGGAAGAACCATCGTTAATGTGCCTTACCACCCTTTACCACCTCCTGGCTCCTGCTCACTAAGCCAGCCTGGTTCAGTTTGACTATTACGTCACCTGTAGCCACACATTTTACACCTACAGTGGGCTGCTGTGTACTGCCCTTCTGCTGTCTGTCTGTGTTTCCCACTGCCAGGGTACACAGATTTACCTTCTGCTGCCACTCTGCCACCAGCTATTACGTCCAACAATAGCTATATCTGTGTAATTTGCTGTAAAAAAAAAAACATTAAAAAAAAGGTTTAATTTTTCTGAGGTGCCCGGGTTGAAAACTGTGTTGTCCCAGTTGTGTATTGGACACGATGTGGGCTGCACGACCGCTGTCTGGGACCTCCTGTTGTGTTTATTTACAGCCCTGGTATCACCGCTAGGTACCAGGGCTATTATGTCACGCTGCCTGCCTGCTGCCACACTCACACTACTCCTCCATTCCTCCTGCTGCTGCTGTCTGTCTGTGTTTCCCACTGCCAGGGTACACAGATTTACCTTCTGCTGCCACTCTGCCACCAGCTATTACGTCCAACAATAGCTATATCTGTGTAATTTGCTGTAAAAAAATAAATAAAATGCCTGCCTCATTGACTGCCTGCTGCCACACAATCATCCTCCTCCTCCTCCTCCTGCTGCTGAATTTACCTCCTGCTATCTGTGTGTTTCCACTGCCAGGGAGCACATACAATGGCGCTTCCACCATGCGCCACCAGCTATTTATTACGCTCAAAAATAGCTGCATTTCTTTAAAAAAAAAAAAGATATAGAAGAGAAAGAAGTGAAGAAGAAGAAGAAGACGATATAGAAGAAGAAGATGAAGATATAGAAAAAGAAGAAGAAGAAGAAGGAGAAGATATAGAAAAAGAAGAAGAAGAAGAAATAGAAAAATAATAATAATAAGAAGATATAGAAAAAGAAGAAGAAGAAGAAGAAGAAGAAGAAGAAGAAGAAGAAGAAGAAGATATAGAAGAAATAGAAGAAGATAAAGAAGAAGAAGATGATGAAGATGATGAAGAAGAAGAAGAAGATATAGAAGAAGAAGAAGATATAGAAGAAATAGAAGAAGAAGAAGAAGATATAGAAGAAGAAGAAGAAGAAAATAAAGAAGAAGATATAGAAGAAGAAGAAGAAGAAAAAGAAGAAGAAGATATAGAAGATAAAGAAGAAGAAGAAGAAGAAGAAGAAGAAGTATATACAGTACTGAACAGAATTTTGAACACAACTTCTCTTTCCATCTTTTTTTTTTTTTTTAAAGGAACATCCCCACATAATCACTTGCTGTTGTTACTTGGAAAAAAAGATGTTTCTTGCATCATTCACCCCCAAAACAAGTGTTGGAAGCTATTTAAGGCCAATTCGAATAGTCAGCTCGAATAATGAGCTCGAATACCGACTCGAATAGTGAGCTCGAATTCTGAGGTCGAATCGAATAGTAAAAAATATGTGACTCGAATATTCGACCGAACTCGAATAATTTACTATTCGAATTCGACCTAACTCGAATAATAAAAAGGGGTATCCGAGCATCACTGATGGCTGACTCCATATTCATCTCCCTTCGGCTTCACTTTATTAAGTGGTGATAGAGTAACATTTTATACCTTGCGTTGCATCATAGAACATTGCAGTGGATCACAAAAAGAACCATTGACCCATATGTAAAAGGCAATGTCTTCTCAAAAGTGGCTGGATAGTGTACTGGTTAGTGGTTAAGGGCTCTGCCTCTAACACAGGAGACCAGGGTTTGAATCTCGGTCTCTTACTATTCAGTAAGCTGCACCTATTTAGTAGGAGACCTTGGGCAAGACTCCCAAATACTGCTACTGCCTACTAAACGTGCCCTAATTGCTGCAGCTCTGGTGCTTTGAGTCCGCGAAAGGAGAAAAGCACAATATAAATGATCTGTATCTTGAAAAGCTGAGCATGGCAGCACTGTGCACCAATGTGTCTATACTGCTTGCATGTTCCAGTTAGAGGATTACTGTCACAAATTGCTTCAAAATGTCATGCGACACATTGGACTAAAGGGAAGATAGGAGAACTTCCAACTGTAAGAGCATTGGTTGTTATAGTAGCTCAAGGCGTACAGTAAGTTTAGGCCTCTGAATGAAAGGAATTTGTTTGATGCCTATCATAAACTCTTCAGATACTTCATAATAAGCACTGTTAGCCTTGTGATGCAATGCAGCCCTAGCTAGAGCCTCACTGCATGTTTAATGCTGCTTTATGAAAAGGTTCCATAGTGTTTTGAAACTGTTATCCACCTTAGCAGTTCAGGGTGTGGCTTAAATTGAATGGGAACCGCATTTTTAAAAAAATGAAGCAAATACTTACCTAAGGAGAGGGAAGGCTCTGGGTCGTATAGAGCCTTCCGTCTCCTCTCTCGGTGCCCTCTATCCTGTGCTGGCTCCCCCCTGTTTCTATCCCCCGCCGAAAGGGTGGGGAGCCGTGTGCTCCCGAAGACATGCGGCTCCATACTGCACACACATGAGCATGCAAGAGAGCGTGCTTGCGCAGGCGCAGTACAGGGCAGCCCTTCTTCAGGAGCACTCGGGCTCCCTGAAGACTTCTGAAGCCTCCTTCGGCCAGATAAAGCAGTATTTGACTAATTTAGTCAAATACTGCTACTGGGCGAGCCAGCACTGGATCGAGGGGACCAGGAGAGGAGCAAGAAGGCTCTATAGGACCCAGAGCCTTCCCTCTCCTTGGGTAAGTATCTGTCTCATTTTTTTAAATGCAGTTCCCATTCACTTTAATGACTAGTAGCTCTATAACCCACTAATAAACCTCCCGGCATTTGATAACAACTATCCACAAATATTCAAAATAGAAAAAATATTCATTTCTGTTTTAGCGTTCCATGGGAGTGTTTCAGTATTACGGTAGTTATGCGGCTGCGCTATACAACTCTATAAAGAATATTCACATTTCCATTGAAAAGCGTTGCTTTTTACAAAGATCTGTGTGCATTCTCTGTAAGACAACAGTAACAAATGTACACTGCAGTCTGGTTTGATATCTGCTATTCTGTGAGTAGACATTGAAAACTTAACTTGAAAACTATACATCAAAAAGTGCAAGATGAAACGTTATAAAAGTCTAATAGAACACTTTTTACAGTAAGCCTTATATCCTAATGTTGGGCAACAAAACTGCTTTAAATCTCATTTTTATTACCCTTCCTTTTAAAGCGGACCTGAACTCAGAACTTCCTCTCTGCTCTAAAATATAAGCAACAGCATAGTAACCTTTACAGAAAAACATTTCTTTGTTTCAGCTGATACAAATCCTTTAATAAATCTGCAGTGTTTCTTGGAAGCAGGTATCATTTAATAAATCCTGGTTTCATGGAAGTAGGTATATGGTTAACATCCTGTTTTTACAAATTAGCTGCTCTGCTGAAGCAGCCAGCTGACACAGCAGAGAGATCAAATTACAGTTGTGATTAGTCACAGATGAGGAGGAATTAGACAGGCTAAGCCCTCTAAATAAAAAAAAATCCTTCTGTTCTGTGCAAGAGTTCAGGTCCACTTTAAAAGGAACCAAAACTGAGAAGGATATGGATTTTTCCTTTTAAAATAATACCAGTTGCCCGACTCTCCTGCTGATCCTGTGTCTTTAATACTTTTAGCCACAGCCTCTCAACAAGCATGCAGATCAGGTGCTCTGACTGAAGTCAGACTGGATTAGCTGCATGCTTGTTTCAGGTGTGTGTTTCAGCCACTACTGCAGCCAAAGAGATCAGCAGGGCTGACAGGCAACTGGTATTGTTTAAAAGGAAACATCCACATTCCTCTCAATGAAGGTTCCCTTTAATGCCAGACATCACACTATGGGAGGGGTTTCACCACAATATCAGCCATACAGACCCACCCTGATAATCTTTTTGAGAAAAGGTAAAGAATTCTCAATGTAAAGGGGATATCAACTACTGATTGAGATGAAGTTCAAGCCTTGGTTACAGTTCCTCTTTACGTCTGAGGTACAATCCTACATAAAGTGCTTAAAATGAGGTTAAAATGACACTATGTATATTTATACACCCCGTGGATTTCTTTTATAATGTGAACATCAGTATAATAGCGGATGTTAAGTACATATCTGAGCTCACGTAGACTGCTGCGGTTTTGGTACAGAGACATGATCCCATCACATTTCTGCATAGACAAATGGATATTGTACTGCCACCCACTCAGAGTAAGGACTGACACCGTCATCTAGTACAGACCCATTAATGGCTGTAGACTTGAATGGTGTCCAGTTTTCTGCTTAATGCGAAATTGAGGCAAATCCAATGATTTCATTTTTAATAATGTAAATGTAGCTTGCTCAGTCTATATTCGCACAAAAGGAAATATTTGGATGGTGAGCCATTTTGGGGATTTCTGCCTATAATTATTTTAAGCTACTCAGCCTGGTGTGTGTGTCCTATTAATACCAAGCCAAACTGCCAGCAGGGAAGAGCTGCGTCCAATCCAGAAGCTAAATGACTCACTGAAAATCAATCTGTTTTCCCCTCTGCCTTTGGGCTTTCCTTGGGTTCAGTCCTGATTCTCCTCCAGTCACACAGACAGCTTGAAGCCGATGGTGTCTTTTGGTAGAACTGCTGTCTGCCTCTCTGTCTCATTTCTGTGCACCACACTTGTAAAGCTCATGGGAGACACTGGACTCCGCAGTCCAACTCTTCTTTGTTCTACCACGGACCTGGCCTTGATGGAATAGGAAGTCACTCTAGCTTGCTTGTACTGGTAACTGCAGTACCAGATGAAACACCTGTTTGAAAAGCAAAGTCAAGTTAGTGTTTCAAGACAAACTTAAAACCTGTTTATTTAGTTATGGGGGGGTCGTCTGCGCCACCCAGCCTTCCCCTCCGGGGTGTCGCTGTGGTCCCTAGGCAGTGAGAGAGCCTGGGGCCCCGCAGCCCCCCCCCCCCCCGGTTGTATGGGGGCATTGGGAAGCCTCCCCGTGGCGCTCCTGGATAGTGCTATGTAGCATGAACTAATTCCCGCAGGGCAACCGCTTCGTGGTATTAGTTTTTGACCCTGCAAAGTTTGGCATGCGAAAGCAAATGCAATTTTGCATGAGCAAGGCCTCATGATAAGCCAATTTAGCCAGATTTGCACAGCCAAACTTGTAAGGGTTAAGCTTGGTGTTGAGCACGCATAAATCTTCTTGTGGTTATTATTTAGTTATGACAACAATACAGTTATATAATTATGTTCTCTTAAAGGACATCCAAGCTGAAGAGTTAAAGATTAGTTCTACTTACCTGGGGCTTCTTTCAGCACCTAGCAGTCTATGTTGTCCCTTCGTGTAGTTCTGCTGCCCTCCAGGGTGCATCTAGCCTCATGAAAGATCGACCACAGCTTCAGTTGTGGGCTATTGCGTATGTGCATCTGTGCACCTCTCTTGATTGCACTCCAGTGGCTGTGATCGTTCTGCACCTGCACAAATCACAAAACTGCACAAGCTCAGATCGCTCCTGGCATGCTCAATAGCCCACAACCACGGTTGCAGTTGGCGATCTTTCAGAGAGGCTAGCGGTGAACTGGATGGCAATTACACCAAAGCCCCAGGTAAGTAGATCTAATCAACTTTTCATCATTGTTCCTTGAGTGAAACTGGGAGTTAAAGAAAATGTAAAGAAGTTAAAGAGGAACTGTAACAACATTTAGGAGACTGCAGTTAATCATTCAGGATACCCACTTTTATGTTAAAAATCCTGGTTTCGGCATCAGAAAACCTTACTATAGCTATAAATTGCTGTATATTAGTATGTAGTGCCACCCTCCCACTAAGGCTTAGCCTAGGCTGTTTATTATACAGAATTCTTTCCCCAGAGCATTCTGGGAGAACAGGTATATTTTGTATTGGCTTCAGAACTCTCAGTAAACGAACATTCCAAAGAAATCCCCTGACAGTACTAAAAATGTTACCACCAGAGAGTAGTCAAAATCCAGGCAGACGTCGGTGCAGGCGGCAGGCAGAAGGTAGTCAAAATGCAGGCAGACATTGGTGCAGGCGGCAGGCAGAGAGTAGACAAAATCCAGGCAAAATTCAGTAACAGTAAGGCAGAAGCACTTAGCTCAGAAGCAGTTGGGAACCAAATGCCTACATTGTTGATATCCTGTGCTTTCAAATGAGCTTATCTGCCATGGCAGTCAGGTGACACGGGGAGAGATCAAATTGCAACTTGTGATGACAAATGAGGAGGAATTCGACACACTTAACTATATATACATACAGGGCACATTCTCCCTGTTTACCTTCTGTACACACACACACACACACACACACACACACACACACACACACACACACACACACACACTGGTTTGCAAAAGTATTCAGCCCCCTTGAAGGTTTCCACATTTTTTTTTTTATATATATTCTTTATTTGTTCAAAGGGAAAATAACTAGCAATATAACAGTAGAACGTTTTTTAACAGTTACAGTACATCATAAGTAAGGCACAGTCAACTGAACCATGAAAAATGTATCATATAGTTGTTACCGTTCTCAGCGTCCTGCTTCCCGTCCTCGGCGTCCTGTCCTCACGCGCGCGCACACGCGCCCTGTCTGTTATGTATTGCAGCAACTTCCGGGTACGCCGTCATGGTGTACGCGTGCACGCGCGCATGCGGAAATAAGTATGCGTCTAAAGCGCATGCGCGCATGCGCGTACGTGTTGACGCGTAATCTGGCGCCAGATTCAAAAACTGTATTTAAGGCCCCTGGTTGCAACCATTCAGTGCTGTTGCTTCGTTACAGCTAGTTGGTGTTCACCTGTTATACTTGCTATTGTGATCCTCCGGTACCTGACCTCGGCTTGTTCTTGTTTACTTTTTGTCTGCCGCCTGCCTCGACCTGTGCTTGATTACCCGTTTACGTCTGTCTGCCGCCTGCCTCGACCTGTGCCTGATTACCGTTTACGCCTGTCTGCCGCCTGCCTCGACTTATGCCTGTCTCCTTGGATACGCTTCCAGCCTCTCACATTGGACTCAGTTGTTCTCTCTGCCTCCAGTGGGGCAATCCTGGGGGTCGCGACCTGGTGGCTACTAGGCAGCTGAAAGTAGTCCGTTGCCCACTAGGGGTAGCGGCCCATCATCCCTTGCGGGGTGCTCTGGTGAAGACCCGTAGCCACTTAGATTCCACGCCCTGGGAGAGCCCACGCCTACCACTGGTGTCAGGGTCAACAGCGTGCCCGTTATCATAACAGCAAGCAACAGCCAAGATGGAGTCCTCGGGAGCTGGAGCTGCTGCACCCACTATGGAGGACTTATGCAGACTGATTGCTGACTTGTCTATTTCCGTCCAAAGTACCCAACAAGACTTTGCTCGCCTGGAAAACAGAGTCCAGTCTCTTTCGCCTGCTCCAGCTTTATCAGCTCCTGTTCAAGTATCTGTTCCTCCACCTGAACCAAAGATTCCTTTACCTGATAGGTTCTCTGGTGATCGCAGCAAGTTTCGCCAATTCCGCAGTGCCTGCTCACTCTACTTCTCGCTAAAGCCACGCAGTTTCACTGATGAAGCCATTAAAGTGGGTACCGTCATCTCGCTCCTACAGGATGAACCACAGGCATGGGCATTACGACTTAGAGATCAGCAAAGTCCTCACCTTGCCAGCACAGAGTCACTATTTAAAGCTTTAGCCGAGATCTATGATGACCCTCGTCTCGCGGATTCTGCAGAGACCGCTTTACACAATCTACAACAAGGCAAGAGACCTGTCGAAGATTATGTTGCTGATTTCAGGCGGCTGAGTGTTGACACGGACTGGAATGAGGCAGCTCTCCAGCATCAATTTCGACTTGGACTGTCTAACCAGCTCAAGGATGAGCTTGCTCGAGTTGGAGTTCCGGCTACCCTGAATGAACTTGTCTCCTTGGTCACTCAGATTGACAGACGTCTGCGAGAACGCCGTATGGAGCGATCAGGGATGCTCCGCACTCCTTGGAGTTCTTCTGGTCTAGGGCCTTCTGCTGCACCATCAAGTGACCAAGGGTTCTCTGCCTCTTCCTCTCCCGATGAACCAGAACCGATGCAGCTTGGTTTAGCCCGGCCTGCTTTGTCTCCGGAAGAACGACAACGAAGACGCCAGGCCAACCTGTGTCTATACTGCGGAGCCTCCGGGCACTTTCTGAGATCTTGTCCAGTGAGATCTGCAGGTGAGAGGGAGTCTTCCTCTTGTGTTTCCACAACCCCTCTACCTGCTCCCGGGACTCATGTTTCTCTCATCCTGTCTTTGCAGGCCCCAAGAGGACCTCACGAAATTGAAGCTATTGTGGACTCAGGAGCCTGTAGTTGCTTCATTGACATCAACATGGCCCATCAACTACAGCTTCCACTTAAAGCCAAGTCCAAGGCGTTAAACATCTGCCTTGCCGACGGGTCCAAGATCAAGAGTGGTCCAATTCTGCAAGAGACTGTCCCTATTTTTGCTACCATCTCCTCTGTACACTCAGAGTACATTATCTTTGATGTGATATCCTCACCTTTATATCCAGTCATTTTGGGGATGCCATGGTTACAAGCCCACAATCCTTGCATTGATTGGATGTCCAGAAAGATTTCTTTCACCTCTCAGTACTGCCTTCAAGCATGTTTTTCCCCTTCCTCTGCTGTCATGTGCACAAAACCAGAGACTTGTGAATTAATTCCTGAAGCTTATAAGGAATTCGTTGATGTGTTTGACAAAAGAGGGGCTGACCAGTTACCCCCTCATAGAATTTATGACTGTCCTATCGAGATCCTGTCTGGGGCCAAAGTACCTTTCGGGCGCATCTACCCTCTGTCAGAACCTGAACAAGTCATTCTGAAGTCCTATATCGATGAGAATCTGGAAAAAGGCTTCATCAGACACTCTACCTCACCTGCTGGAGCGGGTATATTCTTTGTAGAAAAGAAGGATCGCTCTTTGCGGCCCTGCATAGACTACAGAGAATTGAACAAAGTCACGGTCAAGAACCGATATCCTCTACCTCTGTTTTCTGAACTTTTTCAGCGACTGCGTACTGCTCAAATTTTTACTAAATTGGATCTAAGAGGAGCCTATAATCTAATCCGCATTAGAGAAGGGGACGAGTGGAAAACTGCTTTTCGTACCAGATACGGCCATTTTGAGTATCTTGTTATGCCTTTTGGGCTCTGCAATGCTCCCGCCACCTTTCAGCACTTAATCAATGACATCTTTAGAGACATTATTGACCAATTTGTGGTGGTGTACTTGGACGACATTCTCATCTTTTCACAATCACTCTCGGAACATCGACAACATGTTAAACGTGTACTTTCTCGCCTTCGCACCCATGGGCTATATGCTAAACCAGAAAAATGTGACTTTGAAAAATCCACTATCCATTTCTTAGGATTTGTCATTTCTGCAGGAGGAATAGCCATGGATCCTAAGAAAATCTCTTCAATTATGGAATGGCCTGCCCCGACCAATCGTAAAGGTGTTCAACGTTTTATAGGGTTTGCCAATTTTTATCGCAGGTTCATTAAAAACTTTTCTGCCATTGTTTCTCCCCTTACTCGCCTGACCAAGCCTCATCTTCCGTTTTGCTGGGATGAAGAAGCCCAAGCGGCCTTTCAAGAACTTAAGGACAAATTCATTTCTGCTCCTATTCTGTCTCACCCGGATCCTGCTCTGCCTTTTGTCCTAGAGGTGGATGCTTCTGAAAGTGCTGTGGGAGCTATTCTCTCTCAACGTCTGGGCCCTAATTCTGTACTCCATCCTGTAGCCTTTTTCTCCCGTAAACTATCCACAACAGAGAAGAACTATGATATCGCTGGTCGAGAACTGTTATCTATTAAAGTTGCTTTAGAAGAATGGAGATATCTTTTGGAGGGGGCCATCAATCCAATCCTAGTACTAACCGACCATAAAAACCTGGAATATCTTCGTTCTGCCAAACGTCTCAGACCCCATCAAGCCAGATGGGCCCTGTTTTTCTCCAGATTTGACCTTCATATCACATATCAACCAGGGTCAAAGAACATTAAAGCTGACGCCTTGTCCAGAATGTTTTCCGATGATTCAATACCTAGTGTTCCAGAAACCATCCTTCCTTCCAGTGGTTTTTTGCTTATACAGCCCGAGCTACTTAAAGTTATTAAAGAAGCTACTAAGGGTGTTAGGCCCAACACTGACCCAGGGTTATCGTTTCAAGAAGATGTTTTGCTGCATAAGAATAAGATTTTTGTTCCAGATTCGGCTCCAGAAGTAGTTCTGAGACATTGTCACGATTCTATGTTGTCTGGTCATTTTGGAATCTCAAAGACTTTTGAAATACTACAGAGAAACTTCTGGTGGCCTAATATGTATGCGAATTGCAAACAGTATGTAGCTCGTTCCAAGACCTGTAGAGACAAGCCTTGGGGTCTTCTGAACCCGCTTCCCATCCCTTCCCGCCCTTGGGGGATGTTATCCATAGATTTTATTGTAGAGCTTCCTACATCTAAAGGGTTTAATTCAATCATGGTTGTTGTGGACCGGTTCACCAAAATGAGTCATTTTGTTCCTATGAAAGGTACCCCTACTGCTTTACAGACTGCCGAAACATTTATTAAAGAAATAGTACAGCTACATGGTTTACCTGATGACATTGTATCCGACAGGGGAGTACAGTTTACATCTAAAGTATGGAAGGAATTATGTAAGAGTCTGGACATTCATATTTCTCTCTCCTCTGGTTATCACCCACAATCAAATGGTCAGACAGAGAGAACGAACCAAACGCTGGAACAGTACCTTCGTTGTTTCGTTTCTGCTTCTCAGGAGGATTGGGCACTCCTCCTTGCTACTGCTGAATTTGCCTATAATAATTCTGTTCATTCTGCCATCGGTTTAACTCCATTTTTTGCTATTTATGGTTTCCACCCTGTTGCCATACCGAATCTGCTCCCAGAAGTCTCAGTACCATTGCTCCAGGATAGACTTTCTTTATTATCAAATAATCAAGAGATTATTGCTAGATCCCTATCTCAGGCTCAGGCCAAGGCCAAGAAAAATGCTGACAAATCCAGGAGGTTGTCACCAAAATTCTCTCCTGGAGACATGGTGTGGTTGTCAACTAATAACCTTAAATTACAGCTTCCTTCTAGGAAACTTGGTCCCCGATTCATTGGGCCGTATCCTATTAAGAGGATCATTAATGATGTGGCGGTGGAGTTAGATCTGCCTAAGAAATTTAGGGTTCATCCTGTATTTCATGTGTCTTGTCTAAAAAATCATGTGCAAGATGTTTTTTCTGGTCGTCAGTCTCCTCCCCCTCCTTCAGTTATCATAGAGGGTTCTGAGGAATTTGAGGTAGAGTCTGTTTTAGATTCTAAAATCAGTTCAGGTCAAGTATTTTATTTAGTAAAATGGAAGGGGTACGGGGTGGAAGAAAACTCCTGGGAACCTGTTTCGGGTATACATGCTCCTCGTTTAATCAGGGAATTTCATAGGAGACATCCTGAAAAGCCGGGTTTTAGGGGCACCCGGAGGTTGCCCATGGGGGAGGGGCAATGTTACCGTTCTCAGCGTCCTGCTTCCCGTCCTCGTCGTCCTGTCCTCGCGCGCGCACGCGCCCTCTCTGTTATGTATTGCAGCAACTTCCGGGTACGCCGTCATGGTGTTCGCGTGCACGCGTGCATGCGGAAATAAGTACGCGTCTAAAGCGCATGCGCGTATGCGCTAACGCGCATGCACGTACGTGTTGACACGTAATCTGGCGCCAAATTCAAAAACTGTCTTTAAGGCCCCTGGTTGCAACCATTCAGTGCTGTTGCTTCGTTACAGCTAGTTGGTGTTCACCTGTTATACTTGCTATTGTGATCCTCCGGTACCTGACCTCGGCTTGTTCTTGTTTACTCTCTGTCTGCCGCCTGCCTCGACCTGTGCTTGATTACCCGTTTACGTCTGTCTGCCGCCTGCCTCGACCTGTGCCTGATTACCGTTTACGCCTGTCTGCCGCCTGCCTCGACTTGTGCCTGTCTCCTTGGATACGTTTCCAGCCTCTCACATTGGACTCAGTTGTTCTCTCTGCCTCCGGTGGGGCAATCCTGGGGGTCGTGACCTGGTGGCTACTAGGCAGCTGAAAGTAGTCCGTTGCCCACTAGGGGTAGCGGCCCATCATCCCTTGCGGGGTGCTCTGGTGAAGACCCGTAGCCACTTAGATTCCGCGCCCTGGGAGAGCCCACGCCTACCACTGGTGTCAGGGTCAACAGCGTGCCCGTTATCATAACAATAGTGCAGACTCCATCATAGCTTACACAATAAGATGTTTTAGTGTAAAGTCAGAGGCACTGTTGGCTATAAACCTAATGTGAGATGAGGTATAAGAGCTCAAAACCATTAACACAGGGTGATAAGATAGCCCAGGTATTTACCCCCATACATACTGTTCTGCTTTTTCCCCCTTGGTATTTTTCCCTATGGTAACCCCTATGGGATTCCCCACCCTCCCCTCTAATCCTCTGGTCACTGCACCCTCCAACCGCTGTGTGCTAGATGTTAGTAATCTATAATCAGATCATTTGCTTTTTACATAAACGCCCATGGGCCTCATTTCATTTGTTATATGATATGCTATGTTAAGTCAATTATACGCCCAGTAGTATCTGTTGGAACTCATCAGAGGTTCTAAAGTGATTCCAAAAGGACCACGTCTTCTTATATGTGTCCGAGTTATTATAGGCCACAGAGGTAAGATCTTCCATCAGTTCCACAAAATCCAGTTCCCTGACTAACTCTTCTGTACCTGGTGGGGATGTTTGATTCCAGTGTCTCAGTATAAGGCACTTTGCTGCGTTTAGGAGGTTTCCACATTTTGTCATATTACTGCCACAAACATGAATCAATTTTATTGGAATTCCATGTGAAAGACCAATACAAAGTGGTGTACATGTGAGAAGTGGAACGAAAATCATACATAATTCCAAACATTTAAAAAAATAACTGAAAAGTGGGGTGTGCGTAATTATTCAGCCCACTTTGGTCTGAGTGCAGTCAGTTGCCCATAGACATTGCCTGATGAGTGCTAAAAACTAAATAGAGTGCACCTGTCTGTAATCTAATGTCAGTACAAATACAGCTGCTCTGTGATGGCCTTAGAGGTTGTCTAAGAGAATATTGGGAGCAACAACACCATGAAGTCTAAAGAACACACCAGACAGGTCAGGGATAAAGTTATTGAGACATTTAAAGCAGGCTTAGGCTACAAAAATGTTGTCGACTAAATTTAGACAGAAGGGATACGATCCACAGAGGATTGAACGCATCAGCACTGAAGTGGGGGAATTAGAGAGGTCCACCTTGTTAAAGAAATCTGAGAAAGGGAGAAATCCTAAAGGGGTACCATTTGTCACGAATTTGGGTAAGAATACGGAGTTGATTAAGAATGCCGTATGCAGGTTCTGGCCATTGCTGAGCACGGACAAAGAGTTGGGGCCTTTATTCCAGGAAAAGCCCATTTTTTCAATTAGGAGGGGGAAAACGATTTATGATAGAGTGTGACACACTGATACTGCCCCTACTAGTATTAGTGAGATCACAGGAAGGGCAGGGACACACCCTTGCCTAAATTGTAATGTATGCAATGGCATTATAAAAGGTGACAAGATCTCTCATCCACACACAGGCCAAGGTGTTACGATCAAGGGTAGACATTATTGTTCCACTACATGGGTGGTTTATGGGCTTAAGTGCCCATGCGGCCTGATGTACGTGGGTGAGACCACAAGAGCAGTCAGAACCCACATACAGGAACACAAGAGGGCCATTACTAAATATGCTGAAGGTGAGAGGAAGGGCTATGATACGTCAGTAGCGAGACATTTTTGTGGAGCCGGGCACAATGCAGCGCAGCTAAGATGGTGCGTTTTGGAGGCAATTAATCCTTCAACAAGGGGTGGCAATCTGGAGAAATTGTTAAAACAAAAGGAGGCTCGATGGATTTATTCATTGGACGTTGTCACCCCTAGGGGTATGAACGAGCGATTGCCTTTAAAATGTTTTTTATAATGTTTTTTATAACGTTTTTTACAATTTTTCACAATCTTGATAGGGTCAGTTTATATTACACCGTGGTTTTCTATAATGCCGTTGTGTTTATTTATGATGAATGTGGGTACCTGCAATTGTTATAACCACATGTTTGATTTACAGGTGGTTCTGTGGCAGTCCTTATGGGAAGTGCCAGGATGACGGTCAGTCAAATATATGTTGATATTGGTAGCCAAGTTGGAGTGCCTGTTAACTGTATTTGCTTGGGACTATGGACTTAAGGGTTAATTGTTCCAAGGGCGGAGCAATGAAGGGTGGGGTTGCCCATACTTGTATGTGTATTTAAACTTGTGATGTACGCTTCAATGCTGTTATACACCTGATGAAGGATGGTCTACATCCGTAACATGTAGTGTTCGTGTTCGCTGAATACAAGCAAGCAATTTGCAGCCAGTGGTGTGCCGTCTCTTTCTTTGGTTTGAAAAAGATTTCCAAAGCCTTGAACATCCCACGGAGCACTGTTCAAGCGATCATTCAGAAATGGAAGGAGTATGGCTCAACTGTAAACCTACCAAGACAAGGCCGTCCACCTAAACTCACAGGCAGAACAAAGAGAGAGCTGATCAGAAATGCAGTCAAGAGGCCCATGGTGACTCTTCACGAGCTGCAGAGATCTACAGCTCAGGTGGGGGAATCTGTCCATAGGGCAACTATTAGTCGCGCACTGCACAAAGTTGGCCTTTATGGAAGAGGGGAGAGAAGAAAGCCATTGTTAACAGAAAAGCATAAGAAGTCCCTTTTGCAGTTTGCCACAAGCCATGTAGGGGACAAAGCAAACATGTGGAAGAAGGTGCTCTGGTCAGATGAGACCAAAATGGAACATTTTGGCCAAAATTTCAAAACGCTATGTGTGGCGGAAAACTAACACTGCTAGAGTTGAGCCGAAATTTTCGTAATTTCGCATTACTATAATTACGCATGCAAAATTTGCGATTACGATGCGAAATTACGGCAGCGTAATTGCCATTAAAATCGTAATGGAAAATACCGTAAGCGTAATTTTCAACGCGTAATTTCGCGTTTCGTTCATGCCGTAATTTCGCATTAAAAGCTACCGTAATTTCGCGTTAAACCGTAACGCTCCGTATAATATAAAAAAGCCGCCGACTTTAAGAGTTAATAGCAAAGCCCCCTTAAATGCTAAGAGCCTCAAATTTGGAGAATATATTAAGGAGATCAGGAGGAATAAGAGGAAAAAAAAATTTGCAAAAAGACCTTATAGTTTTTGAGAAAATCGATGTTAAAGTTTCAAAGTAAAAATGTATACATTTAAAAACCCGCCGACTTTAACGGTTAATAGCAAAGCCTGCTTAAAGTTTAGGAACACCAAATTCCTAGGGTATATTAAGGGGATCAGTGGGAATAAGAGGAAGATTTTTTTTTTCAAAAAGACCTTATAGTTTTTGAGAAAATCGATTTTTAAGTTTCAAGGGCAAAAATGTCTTTTAAATGCGGAAAATGTCAGTTTTTTTGCACAGGTAACAATAGTGTATTATTTTTATAGATTCCCCCAAGTGGGAATAGTTTTACTTACTTCGTTCTGAGTGTGGGAAATATTAAAAAAAAACGACTTTGTTACATTGTAACTACGCCGCACCCGATGCCACTCGCCGCTCAGCCGCCGCATACGCGTCCGTGCTGCACGGACCCGACAGAGCTCTGAGCTATATAGCTCAGAGCTCTCTAAGCATCTTTGTATTTGGGCTCCAAGGAGCCCCATTGGTCCTTAGCAGACCAATGGGGTTCCTTCTGATTTGAAGGAACCCCATTGGTCTGCTAAGGACCAATGGGGCTCCTTGGAGCCCAAATACAAAGATGCTTAGAGAGCTCTGAGCTATATAGCTCAGAGCTCTGTCGGGTCCGGACTCCGTGCAGGATGCTAAGTTCCGCCAGCTCCGCTGCCCTCCCCGCCTCTCCCACATGTCACCCACATGTGGGTGACATGTGGGTGACAGATTTGGGCGGGGTGGACAGCGGGGTCCAGCGGGGACTTAGCGTCCTGCACGGACGCGTATGCGGCGGCTGAGGGGCGAGTGACGTCGGGTGCGGCGTAGTTACAATGTAACAAAGTTGTTACATTGTAATAACTTTGTTACATTGTAACTGATAGAACATTTCCGAGGATATTGCGAGTGATCATTTATTTAAAGGGACAGGTAAGTATTATTGGTTAATTAAGAATATTAAAGGACTTTTTTCGTGGTTATGTTTTTTGTTCAATTAAAATACTTTTTCTAAGTGTTTGTGTGTTTATTTACGTTTAACTCTTAAAGGAAATGGGTAAGGGGCACAAGTACCTCTATACTCATGAACCCCCCCCCCCAGGAAATCGCTGCCTCCACCTCCACCGCCCATCGGAGGTGGAGAAGAACCCCTTGTCCTTGGATTGGACAAGGGCTCGGAGGGGGAGGGGAAAGCTTGGCTGCCCCTCCCCTTCCGAGACCCCCCAATCCATGGACCATGCGGGCTGGTATAGTCAGGGTGCGGAGCCCCACGTGGCCGGTGCTCCGCATTCTGGCTATCCCAGCCTGCATGAGGGACAAGGGGTTAAAGAGGTCTGGGAGGGGGGACCCCACGTCGTTTTTTTTTTATATTTCCCACACTCAGAACGAAGTAAGTAAAACTCTTCCCACTTGGGGGAATCTATGAAAATAATACACTATTGTTACCTGTGCAAAAAAAAACTGACATTTTCCGCATTTAAAAGACATTTTTGCCCTTGAAACTTAAAAATCGATTTTCTCAAAAACTATAAGGTCTTTTTGAAAAAAAAATGTTTTCCTCTTATTCCCACTGATCCCCTTAATATACCCTAGGAATTTGGTGTTCCTAAACTTTAAGCAGGCTTTGCTATTAACCGTTAAAGTCGGCGGGTTTTTAACTGTATACATTTTTACTTTGAAACTTTAACATCGATTTTCTCAAAAACTATAAGGTCTTTTTGAAAAAAAATGTTTTCCTCTTATTCCTCCTGATCTCCTTAATATATTCTCCAAATTTGATGCTCTTAGCATTTAAGGGGGCTTTGCTATTAACCCTTAAAGTCGGCGGCTACCTAACATTGATCCATGCGTCAACTTTTCCGCTTGGGAGCATGGCCATACGCATTAATTTCGTAATACCCACAGTAATGCGAAAATTACGCGAAAAATTACGCTTACGCGAAATTTCGCGAAATCCTTCTTCATTACGATTATGTACTTACGGCCATAATCGTAATTACACTAATTACGCGAAATTTCGCGAAATCGTAATTACGTCATTACGCTCATCTCTAAACACTGCACATCACTCTGAACACACCATTCCCACTGCCAAAAATGGTGGTGGCAGCATCATGCTCGGGGGGTGCATCTCTTCATCAGGGACAGGGAAGCTGGTCAGAATTGATGGGAAGATGGATGGAGCCAAATACAGGGCAATCTTGGAAGAAAACCTCTTGGAGTCTGCAAAAGACTTGAGACTGGGGCAGAGGTTCCCCTTCCAGCAGGACAACGGCTCTAAACGTAAAGCCAGGGCAACAATGGAATGGTTTAAAACAAAACATATCCATGTGTTAGAATGGCCCAGTCAAAGTCCAGATCTAACTCCAATCGAGAAACTGCGGCAAGGTCTGAAAACTGCTGTTTACAAACACTGTCCATCTAATCTGACTGAGCTGGAGCTGTTTTGCAAAGAAGAATGGGCAAGGATTTCAGTCTCTAGATGTGCAAAGCTGGTAGAGACATGCCCTAAAGGACTGGCAGCCGTAATTGCAGCAAAAGGTGGTTCTCCAAAGTATTGACTCAGGGGTCTGAATAATTATGCACACCCCACTTTGCAGTATTTTTTTTTTTAATGTTTGGAATCATGTATGATTTTCGTCCGTGCCGGGACAAGGTCTACCACCAACAGAGGCTGAGCTGCCCAATTGATTTCATACTGAAATCTATTGGAAATCTGTTCCTAGTAAAAAATGTTCCTAAACACATCAGATAGATCAGAGATCTATCTAATGATCTATCTGCTGCTAATCTAACAATTGTATGGCCTGCTTTATTGTTCCTCTTTACTGGGTGCTGTATATAGTGAGCTGCTCCACAGGACTGCATTTGGCACGCATACAGTAATCATCAGTAGTGGATATCACTTGAAGTCTTTTTGTTGCTATGAGTTTTAGGTAGCCAGGTATAGGTGTCCCCATTATAGGTAGACAGTTATAGCTGCCCCCTGTATAGGTAGCCAGGTACAGGTATAGGGGACCCCAGTATCACTCCAGGTATAGGTTCCCTCAATATAGGAAGCCAGATATAAGTGCCCCCAGATTTCATTCAGATACTTCATATTCTCCTACATCTTCAAAACATACTAACAAGTCAACTGGTTTCCCCCCAAACAATCCTATAGTGAAAATATTTGTCTATGACTATGGTAGAGATTATACTATGAACTACTCTGGGACAGTCAGTGACATGACTATGTACTCTGTAAAGTGCTGCAGAAGATGTCAGTGCTATATAAATACATAATAATAATATGGTAGGACATTAGACTGTGACTATGGTAGGATTAGATTGTGAGCTCCTCTGAGGACAGTCAGTGACATGACTATGTACTCTGTAAAGTGCTGCAGAAGATGTTAGTGCCATATAAATACATAATAATAATATGATAGGAGATTGAACTATAACTATGGTATAATGAGATTGTGAGCTCCTCTGAGGACAGTCGGTGACATGACTATGTACTCTGTAAAGTGCTGCAGAAAATATCAGTGTTATATAAATACATAATATAATATGGTAGCACATTAGACTATGATTATGATATAATTAGATTGTGAGCTCCTCTGAGGACAGTTAAGGGGCCCATACACCTAACGATTTTCCCGCCGATATACGGCCGATTCGATCACAGTGATCGAATCGGCTGTAAAATCGCCGCACACACCGCTGACAGAACGATCGATTTCCGTCCGAAATCGTTCGTTCCCGTCGATTCCCGTCGATCCGTCCGTGTGGAAGATTTTTCTCGATCGCCGGCGGGTTGGGAGTGTGTCGATAACGGCGTTCGAATGCCCGACGACCGACGCAATGCAGCGGGTATACATTACCTGTTCCGGCCAGCGCGAGTCCCCACTGTCACCGCTGCTTCTTCTCCGCCCTGGGCTCCAGGGCTGCAGCTACACAGAACTTCCTGTCCCGGCAGGAAGTTTAAACAGTAGAGCGCCGTCTACTGTTTAAACTTCCCCTGGAAAGGAAGTTCAGTAGCTGCAGGAACGGTCTGGAGCCCGGAGCGGAGAAGAAGCAGCGGTGACAGCAGGGACTCGCGCCGGCCGGAACAGGTAATGTATGCAGAGGGGGGCGGCAGCTCCACAGATTGCGATCGGTTTCAGGCTGAAATCGATTCACAATCTGTTTGCAGTGAAGGTGGTCATACGATCCCTCTCTGATCAGATTCGATAAGTCTGGCCCTACCACTGACCCATATCTAGTATCCAGACCATGTGCTCTTAATCCACTGTCGGCATGCTTGTGTGTCACTCTACTTTCTGCATGCGTGTTACATGTGTGTGACTCAACCTTCTCAAGCTGAAATATTTGCATTACAATCAGGACATTGTCATTATTATTACTATGTAATAAGGAGGGCAGTCTACATCTTCCTCTCACTAATGGTTTTCTTAATACGGTAATCGGTATGATATGCAATAGTTAAATGGTGTTTATAGCGTCCTATCTTCAGTGAGTAAGTGATTGGCAAGAAAACTCTATAATTGGTACTGTTTTCGTTTTTATATTCAGTTATTTTGCAGCCATGTATCCAAATAAATATTTAGATGATATGGCCCCTTTTTAAGGTTTAAGTGGAGACATGTCCTGCTTTGTAAGAGAAGTTTTCACTAATGGTGCGGCACAGTTTTCACTAATGGGGCAGGCGGCAGCAGCAGCAGCTCCACAGATTGTGATCGGTTTCAGGCTGAAATCGATTCACAATCTGTTTGCAGTAAAGGTGGCCATACGATCCCTCTCTGATCAGATTCGATCAGAGAGGGATCTATCTGTTGGTCGAATCTGATGGCAAATCGACTAGTGTATGGCAACCTTTAGTGACATGACTATGTACTCTGTAAAGTGCTGCAGAAGATGTCAGTGCTATATAAATAATAATATGGTAGGAGATTAGATTAGGACTATGGCAGAGATTAGAAAGTGAGCTCATCAGAGGGCAGTCAGTGACATGACTATGTACTTTGTAAAGTAGTGCGAGTGATGGATGCGACAAAACCCCTGGCGCTGTTCCCCCAAGTGTATACAGTAAATGGGCCCCCATCTGTGCATTTATACATTACCTGTCCTGTGTCATTTACCAGACGGTGCTCATCCACCTTCAGCTTCTTCCTGTTCCATTTGTGGCTCACATGCCACCAGCATATAGTGTGTGACGGATGTGTGATGCCACGCATGCTAAATGCCAGTGGCTTGTGAAGCGCAAATGGAGGAGCAGATGACGGATGGGCACCGCACGATGAGCAACACAGGACAGGTTATGTATAAATACACACTGGGGGGCACATTTATACCCTAGGGGGTTGCGGGCGGCGGATGCAGCAGAAGCTGGGAACTTGTCTGATTCCCAAGACATGTCATGCTAAAATCGATGGGGAATCGGTCTGAAGTGTATGGGCACCTGACAGATCTCTCTCTAATCAGATTGGATTAGAGAGAGATCTGTCTCTTGGTGAAATCTGCCCATCATCGCTAGATGTATGGCTGCCTTTACTCTACTCTAGCATGGCAGCATTAGGACACTGCAGTGTCGTTTCTGAAAGCAGGGCCGGGCCGAGGCATAGGCTGGAGAGGCTCCAGCCTCAGGGCGCAATGTAGGAGGGGGCGCACAATTCATTCAGCTGTTATTCCTAATTGTGTTTGAAGCAGAAAGAAATAAGAAAAGGGGATACATAGCAGTGACTGCAAGCCAGATAACTAGATATTAAGGTGTTGGGGAGGTTGTGGGCCCTGTGGCCCTCTTAGTCTAATAGCAATCAGTGTGTGACAGCTGGGGTGGGAGGGATGGAGGGGGCGCACTTTGGTGTCTCAGCCTTGGGTGCTGGAGGAACTTGTCCCTGCTCTGTCTGAAAGTCAAGGTCCTTATCAGTACTGGGAGTGGAGGAGGGTAGGGGGAAGTACAGAAGCCTTTACGGCCTGTCTCCCTGACTTCCTCTCTCTCACATACACACACACCACTCATACCTTTCACCTTCCCCGTTAGAATTCCATTCTCCATCAGCCAGCCATGCATGACTGGGTCAGCTTCCTGGGGGAGCAGCTGGATGACATCACTGACAGAAGTCAGTGAAGAAGAGTTAAAAAAACAAAAAACAAAGGAACTGTCTACCAATCTTACTAATCTAAACTATGTATGACTCCTTATCAGGTGCAGTCTTTAGAACAACTGTGCAAAGAGCTTTTATATATGCATAAATATAGAGCACATTTCTCTCTGTTTTCCTTTTTTGTGTGCAAAAATAAAGTCTCCCTTTAAAATTAGTCCCGCCCCTGATGACGCCACGCTGCCACTGCTGCTCCTTCGCACTGATTGGCCACCGGGTCCTCAGAACAAGAGTGGGAGTATGGGGATCCCGGCAGCCCGAGAAGCCGCAGACAGCGGCAGATAGCTGGGGAGGGAGGCAGGAGTCCTGCTGCGCAGCGCCGATTCCATGCGAGACTCCAAAACAGCACGCAAATGAGGATATTCTCTACCCCGACCTGAGCTCGGGCTTACCACTCTCAGCAACGTTTTCCTACCCCGAGCTCAGGTCGGGGATACCGCCTGGGAGGTTAATACTGACTCCCTTTAGAAAAATGCTACTTTGACTTTTATGTTGATTCTTTCCGTCCAATACTGTCTGGATCACCACTGACCAGGGCCGGAATTCCCATAAGGCACTGTAGGCTGGTGCCTACAGGCGCCTTATGTGTGAGAGACGCCCCCCCACAAATGTCCCCATGCGCCTCCCTCCCTCTAATGGGAAGTGTATGATGCTGCAGGCTGGTGGTGGCTCTAATCTAATGATGCAGGCTGCATCACTAACCTTTGTCCAGCTGGCGGTGCCTCTGCTCTGCACTACATCGGTGGTGTTCTCCTGTATTGTGTCGTAAGCGTCCTCGCTTGATGAACCTCTTATTGCTAACCCCAGGAATTTACACCCAAATCCTTGTCACATGTCACTTAGGCCCGGTTCACATTAGCGGTGGCTATCCGGAATAGCCGTGCCGGAGCCGCACCGCATGCTGGCCGGACGAAACGGACGCACGGCATAGCAATGTAAGTCTATGCCAGGGTTCACATGTGTCCGTTTCGTCCGGACCGGAGCCGGACCGGATCCGGACTCCGGTGTCCGTTCCAACATGCGCTATTTTTTGGTCCGGCTCCTCCGGCAGCCGTATCCGGGGCGAGCCGGACTGCACCATCCGGCCAATGGAAACCAATGAGAACCGGAGAGCGCACAACACACTGGCAAAAAATCCGGATGTTCTACCCCACTTCCTATGAGGATTGTTGCGGCGATATTGTATCGGGGACACATGGGCAACCATTTTGGAGTGGAGCAGCACGAGCTGGAGATGTTGGCAGCATGTTGGAGGTGGAGGTGAGTGCTAAACAGCGGAGGGCCTGATTCCACAGGTCCCCCTTCTGCTGACCTCCCAGACCCCAACATTTTTTTTTGTTTTTATACAGGTTGTTATCTCTTTTAGAATCCGGATCCGGACCGCAACCGTGTTCATACCGCACGGAAACCGTATGCAACCGGACCGGATCCGGACAGGAACCGTACGGTTCAGGTCCGATCCGGCTCCGGTGCGGTCCGGACATCCGGTGCGGTTTTTGCAAAACCGCAAGTGTGAACCGGGCCTAAGAATGACATGTGACATTGATTAGACTGTAAGATTCTAAGGACAGTTAGTAACATGAGGCAGGGATTAAAGTTCAGAATATTTTTACTTGGTGTTGTGGCCTTTGTTGAGGGGCGGAGTTTAGAGCACCAGAATGCCTGTGCCTAGAAGCTCTTCTGTTGAAAGTCTGGCCCTACCACTGACCCATATCTAGTATCCAGACCATGTGCTCTTAATCCACTGTCGGCATGCTTGTGTGTCACTCCACTTTCTGCATGCTTGTGTGTCACTCCACTTTTTGCATGCGTGTTTCATGTGTGTGACTCAACCTTCTCAAGCTGAAATATGTGCATTACAATCAGGACATTGTCATTATTATTACTATGTAATAAGGATGGCAGTCTACATCGTCCTCTCACTAATGGTTTTCTTAATACGGTAATCGGTATGATATGCAATAGTTAGATGGTGTTTATAGCGTCCTATCTTCAGTGAGCTGTCATGAGTAAGTGATTGGCAAGAAAACTCTATAATTGGTACTGTTTTCGTTTTTATATGCAGTTATTTTGCAGCCATGTATCCAAATAAGTATTTAGATGATATGGCCCCTTTTTAAGGCTTACGTGGAGACATGTCCTGCTTTGTAAGAGAAGTTTTCACTAATGGTGCGGCACACTAATGGCTTGCCTTAGAAAACTGTTACATCTTGCACTTAACCATACAATTCCTCAGTGAGAAAAAGGACAGTTTAACTAATAACAAAGAGGATTCCACGCTCATGACACTGGCAGAGAGGTGTTTTAAGTATGTCAATGGATTACACACTCATGTTCAAACTAGCATTCATGTGAAAAGGAAATCCATTAGTGTTTCAGAAAGTAAAAGGAACGTTTATTCTTACATTACTGCGCTGAGATAATGCTCGGATTTCTTCTGATCTTAGGTGAATAGGCATCAGCATGAGTCAGAGAGCCAATAATGAGGAATATACAGGTTTCCCTTAAAGGCCATCTGTACAAATGCACCAACCTATTTACCATACGGTCCACCCTCAACTACCTTCAATGGTATTCTAAGGACGTTAAAGTGGTCTGAAACTCCGATATAACAATCAATAAAAAAATGTTTTCCTACTTTTTATTACTCATACAGTTATCATATTTGCTTTTGTGCATAAGTAATATTGTCTGTTTACAAATTGCAAGTTTCCAAAGTGTAGTTTATCTTGCCCTGAAACCTGCCATTGCATTTTATTCAAACTGCTTTTTATTATATATTAACATCTTCTAATGAGCTTTTCTGAACTGTGTGTGTGTGTCTGAAGCACAGAGAGCTTCACAGAGAGCTCCTTTTCACGTGTTACCTGTTTACACACATTGTAACAACTTTGAAATGTAAACAAAGATACAGTTATCTCCAGTTTGGGTGCGGATTTGAAGCTGAATAGCAGGACAAAGTGCTTTGTTTAACCATTTCAGTGATGTTCTGCTAAAAAAAATGTCTGGGATAGTAGCTTTCAAGCTGTGAGGAATATTTTAGAGCAAAGTAGAAATGCTGACTTTCAGACCACTTTAAATTAGAGGAATGCCAAATTGCCTTAATCAGTGCACAGATCCTTAGATCATTTGATACTGTTAAAAATTAATTCCATTTCAATTAGCTGCTATAAATAACTAAAAGTGACAGCAAGCCCAGTCCTGTCTTTTTGCAACCATTACTCTTGTTACTTTATTTGCACACCTGCACTAATTCAGTGACTGACTCAGGAGGCTTAACCACCCTGGCGGTTTATTTTTTTGTGGCGCTCAGCCGCGGGTGGGTTTTTTTTACCTATTTTTTTTTTTATCATGAAGCTAGCCTAGCGCTAACTACATGATTCCCCCCATCCTGCGGCATCCCTCCCACCCATCCGATCGCCAGCGATCATACCCAACAGGAAATCCCGCTCTGAACGGGATTTCCTGTTAGGGCATCCATCATCGCTATGGCGACGATCGGAATGACGTCATTGACGTCATGACGTCAGGGGGAGTCCCGATCCACCCCATAGTGCAGCCTGGCGGTGATTGGCCAGACTGCGCTGAGGGTCTGGGGGGCCCTCTTTCGCGTCGGGTAGCGTCGGATTGGTGGCAATCGAACTAAACACGCAGGTAGCAAAGTGCTAGCTGCGTGTTTTAAAAAAAAAATTGTAAAAAAGACCCACCAGGGGCTGAGCAATCCACTGCGGTAGTAATAGACGAGCTGAGCTCGTCCATACCGCTAAGGTGGTTAAGCACAACTAATTTCTGTTAAATCGAGTTGAGGTGAGGGAAGTGGTGCACACCATAGGGCATAGCCCATACGTTTCTGGGTGCTCAGACTAATGGTAACTGGACAACCAATTGATCAATAAGGTAAATGGTTGGCACCCCAATCAAAATATCATCTTTATAGCTGCATAGTAAAATCATCCAAAGTTTCAAGACAGCAATGTGTATATTTTCAAGGAACAAAATGCCACAGCAAATCTGCACGCAGGGAGAACGTTGGATTATTTTACTATGCAGCAATAAAGATGATATATTGATTGGAGTGCTGACCATTTACCTTATTCATTTCAACTAAGAACACTTTGGAATGCCTGTGTTTTATAGGCACAGAAAAACAATATATGCAAACTGAAAAAAACGTATGACATACGTCCTTCCAATATGTACAGCTTAACTTAACTTAAAGTGAAAGCAATTCAGAGGTGGCTGCCATACTGTTCTCTTATTGAAAAAAAAAAAAACTTGTCTAGCTACTGAACAGGGCTTTTGGGTTCAGTTTTATTTGAACCCCCCCCCCCCCCCCCGCAAGAATATTACCGCTGATTTATGCTGAGTCAGGACATCTGAAGAGCACTGTGGTTGTGAATCAGCGATTCTGAGGATATTAGGGGCCGTCAGTACTTCAAATCCATCCAGTGGTGAAAGGGGGGGGGGGGTATTTAAAAAAAAAAAAAACAGAGATTGCCAGATGCCCCATGTTTACACTAAACCATCTATACTTGCCTTGCCTGCTACAAATCCTCTTTTCTTTTTGGTTGCTTGACTGCACATTAACATGGAGGTACTCACCCACTCTAGGATTGCCACTCCCCCACTTCCAAACTGCCCCTTGTGGCTGTACAGTTTCAGCTGTTCTTTCCTGGCAGCTATAAACTGGTGGTGTGTTGGGAGTAGAATGAATGATCACCAAAGACAATTAAACACTGATTTCAAACTCACCTCCTTCCACCAAATAGTATGGCGCTGGGTAGAGTATTACTTTAAAGAGGAACTGTAGTGAAAATAACATAATGTATAACATTGCTTATTGTTTTGTTTACAATATTCATTTATAGATTATTTAGTGTTTGTCCATTATAAATATTTTCCTCTCCCTGATTTGCATTCTGAAATCTATCACTGGTGCTGGCATCTTTGGTTCTGCCAGGTGATCTGTACGGAATGTTCGTTACTGAGAGTTCCATGCACAGAGGGAGATATTGCTTGTTTGGCAGGTAGAAAAAAATATTATTTCCCACAATGCAATAAGGTTCACAGCAAACTGTCAGGACCTTGGTTATGACATCTCAGATTTCTCATGGGAAAGGGGGTATTAGCTACTGATTGGGGTGAAGTTCAATCCTTGGTTAGAGTTCCTCTTTAAGATACAACTTTTTGTTTGATTTAGATGGAAGCTTAAAGTTAAAGTTTTATTATACCTAGAGCTGGATTTTACATTATAACCTGAGAAATTAAACCTACATCTGGACAGGTTAATATTGGAACGCATTGCTATCCTACCACAGCTTGTGCAACAATGTTCAGAAATATCCCTCACATTATTTTTTTGAAGCCCAGAGAAGCCAAGAAGTCTTTTCTCCCACAGTCTGTTCCCATGGCTTTAATCAATGGCTTCTTTTCCAGTAAGAGAATCATACACCTGTTCAAGCACCATTTACAAACTCTGCTTCCCGCAGAAGGCCTCATGTCACTGACAAGGCACTTAATAAAAGAATAAATAACTCAGTTACTTAAAAACTGTCACACACACAGTAGCACTCAATGAAGCTGCGGTTTATAAAACTTTCAAGAAGTGCAGACACTTTTAAGACTCTATTGTGATTCAGCAAAACTCTTTATAATGTATTGTTACTTAATGGAACACTTTATCCTTTATCCAATGTCGGACTTTTATTTCTTGGCAACAAAAGTAGCAGCTTACTATGTTAAATAATTATCTGTATTTATTATAGCATTAGACTTCTATTTAATATAGCTGTTAAAAAAAGAAGCATTTTAACAATGAAATTAAAGCCATAAAGGAAATGGGTCACTGGCATAATCCGGAATTGTTCTTCCTCTAATATTCGGATTGCTCGGAGCGATATTATTGAAGAGGAAACATTTAAAAAACATGCAGACGAAGGACTTCGGGATGATGTTTAAAGTGGAACTAAAGCTGAAACAGCCACATGCGGGACTGGATGGTGAATCAGGTATTCTGACTGTCAGACCTCAGACTACTTAACTCATTTGATGTTGGCGAATTTGTAAAGGTGTATTACTTTTTTTGTACTCCAGTTATACCATGCGATATGGGAAACACTCGCTATATCCTGACTGCAGACAGAGCGGCGTGCAGTGGCTTAAAGTAAACCTGAGACGAAAATGTCGAAAAGTTTTATACATATCTAAAGCTTCCTCCAGCCCTCTCCACGCAGGTCGCTCCCTCGCCACCATCCTCCGCCTCCTGAATGATCCTGTAGAAACTACGTTATCTTTATCCAGTTGGGTGTACTGTAGATACGCAGACCAGCTGCACTCCCATTGCCGGGATCGGCCTGCACAGTACTGCCTTGCAAGTGCAGAACGCACCCAGCTGCAGGAGCGCAATGGGGGAGCGAGCATGCATGGACTGCGCCTGCGCCGGCTGGCCTAAGATAACGGTGCATCTACCGGATCATCCCGGAGTCAGCAGACGGCCGGGAGGGAGCGTTCTGCATGGAGGGTGCTGGAGAAAGCTTTTCTACATTTTCATCTCAGTTACACTTTAACAGGGGATTCAGAAAGTATCACGGCAAATCAGGCAGTTTGGCATCTACACTTTGCTAAAATTGGCGATGCATTGACCTCAATGTTAATTGCAGCTATAGTAGCACCCATGGGGCTATTTGAGTGCCGCCTGTGTCCGATTTTCTTCTTCTTTACACTGTATGGATATCTGTACAGGGTTTTTTTTATTGGCAAATGTGGCACACACATTGGAAGATATGCATCAGGGGGCATCGGTTAGGGTTACGCATCCATGGAGGAAGGGTTCAAGTAAGAGTATGGTAAAGTTTAATTTAGTGATAGTAAACTGTCAGTAAATTATAGATATTCTACTATCATATTACCCATTGCTCAAAAGTAGTAATTTTACCAATATTCTACCAGTGGCTATCTCCAGTGCCTAAACTGCTGTGGCACCTTTTTTTACATGTTCACCTGTCCCTGGACTTGAGGGGACATATGTGGTGCTCCCTCTCTTGCTGCATTAGCCGATTACTGATGCTGTAGTGGTAATGAACAACTTAATACGTGTTTGGGGTTCCTGTCAGGCCTGCATGGCTATTGTAGCAGCATGTTGCCCACAAAGTCCCCGCCATACTACACCCCAACAGGCAATCCCCTTACTTGATTTTGCCCAGGTCCCATCACTGTGAGGTAGCAAACTAGTACCCCCAACTAACTATGTAAGAATGAATTTAAAACCAAAACAAAACAAAAAACTCAGAAGAAGGCTTCACTAAAGGAAAGCACACATTATGAACATATTTCCAGTTTAAATGCCACGGTGCTATTTATTCACTATGTTGGCCGTTGTCAGGCTTTTCAATCCATTCTCCACTAAGTCATAGATCTTTGGAGCTGCAATATATGATACAGCTCCATGGAGCATTTGGTTATCACAGAATCCATAACATTCTGATTTATTTTATTGAAACCTTCAGATTGAGGAATTTAGCACAGAACAGAAGATCTAATAATATTCCAACACATTTAACTCATTTCCTAATCCTTTTTTTATAAAGTATACTATTTGCATCAAAGCCTGGCTCTTAATTTAGGGTAGGTTGTTTCACGTGCCAACTCCAACAAGCTGCACGATGTCCTGCTGGCTTCCCACACCCTGTGATATTTACCCAACTCACTGTGCACCAGAAACACTCTTAAATATTCCGTATGCTGATAACCATGCTGATAAGGCTGGGAGGGGCAGCAGAGAGAATGCAAAACGAATGAAAATGAACCCGGAAGAAGAAGATGATATCTAAGATTATTTACATTAATCACAGATTGCAATGATAAGTTTACAAGTTACAGTAGATGCCTCGGGTATGCTTGTCACTGAGAGAGAAATAAATGAGGACCCAACCTGGTGATACCTAGACCAAGAGATGTAAGCAATTTGAGGACAAGTGAGGGTTGCTACATGTATGAAATGCAATGCAACTCAATAAGCAAGGAAGAGGCAACTTAACCGCAGTATCCTGTATCCAGTTAAATGGGGTCAGGATACTGGAATTGTAAACTACTGTGTATAGGCAGACAGTGCTAGGCTATTAAAATACCCAGCATGCTATGCAAAATGATTATTATGATTGTACCCTAGATTAAAACGAAGACCCCAGAATGATTTAGATAAAATTAGCCTCCTGAGTACCAGCTATTGCTTGTGTATTTTCCTGCAAATCATGATGAGCAAAATGTTCATCTTACATGCAAATCTCCCTTTGACCGAGAGAAAAAAAATGAAATTGAGCCAATCTCAACCTTTAGCTGCTGGGTGGTTACCCAAAAACCAACCAATAAACCAACTGTTGGCTTTGATTCACTTAGTTTTGTTTGTCTTGCCTGACTAGTGGAAATGTGCATGCTTGGATAATTTTCTTGATCTTTTTCAATTTCTTGAATTTTCTATTTACTTTAAAAATTGTATAAAAAGTTTTCCCCTCAGCTCCTGTTCTTAATAGCTTTAGTTTAAATTCATTTTAGGTATACAAATCAGGGGACTTCTATAAGGACTTTTGTTTTCCACTCAAGATGATCATGAGTTATTGTTTTGGCCAAGGAAAATATAAAGTGTGCATATGTAGCTTAATGAGTCTTTGTAGCCAGCATTGCAGCTAAAGCTCTGCAGAGTCTCATCAGAAGCGTAACCATGGGGATTCCCGAAGTTTTGGGGTGCCAATGTCTCACTATCTCTCTTTCAGATACAAGGGTCACCCCTGCAGAACAGGTGTTGGGTCACAGAGGAGGTAGGGGGCCCCAATAAGCTTTCTCTGCGGGCTCCATGATTTGTAGTTATACCTCTAAGTCTTATCATCAGCTCCTGTCTATTTCCTCCCTGCAGTCACCTTTCCTGAAACCTCCCCAGTATGTCCACACATATAATAAAAAGCGAGAAATAGTTTCTTATTGCAGGCAGGGCATGATGATTAGGTACTCATGGCTTTTATAAACTCACCAGGGAGGATGTGGAAAGGGTTAAGTGCTCCATTATACACAGAACAGCAAGGAAGTAGATATCTGATGAAATACATGGAGGGTTAAGTGGTGGGTGAAGGTGACTTCAGTGACAGATGGGTTCAGTGCTTGCTTGCTGTCTGGAGATAGAACAGGGTTGAACTCTAAGTAACCATTCAAATAGAAAACAATTAAGTACTGTGTGGGTAAGCAGGGGGGGGGGGGGGGGGGGGGGTGAGGATTAAGTGCTGAGTACAATATTGAGTGCAGATAAAGTGGCTGGATAGTGTAATGGTTAAGGGCTCTGCCTCTGACACAGGAGACCTGGGTTCAAATCTCAGCTCTGCCTGTTCAGTAAGCCAGCACCTATTCAGTAAGGAGTTTCTTGGGCAAGTCTCCTTAACACTGCTACTGCCTACTGAGTGCGCTCTAGTGGCTGCCTCGCAAGCGCTTTGAGTCCGACAGGAGAAAGGCGCTATGCAAATACTGCTATTATTATTATTAAGTGCGGGCAGTTTATAGGCATCAACAAGTGCCTTAAGCTTCATACACCTAGACAGTGCTCAGCTGAGGTGGTCATCTTGGGTCATTTTTGCCAAGAGTCTAGCCTGTGTACAGAGCTTATATAAAGAGCTAACCTTTTTTTTGAACAATAAAGATGAATCAGCTGTCGAGAGAAAGATAATGCAACTGCTGCTGACCAGCTGAGTAGGAAGAGGAAGCTGAGGCATTTGGTAGTTGTACAGGAAGAGAAGGTTACAGTACTGGTGGGTGTGCATGTAGAGAAGGTTACAGTACTGGTGGGTGTGCAGGAAGAGAAGGTTACAGTACTGGTGGGTGTGCATGTAGAGAAGGTTACAGTACTGGTGGGTGTGCAGGAAGAGAAGGTTACAGTACTGGGTGGGTGTGCAGGAAGAGAAGGTTACAGTACTGGGTGGTTGTGCATGTAGAGAAGGTTACAGTACTGGGTGGGTGTGCATGTAGAGAAGGTTACAGTACTGGTGGGTGTGCAGGAAGAGAAGGTTACAGTACTGGGTGGTTGTGCATGTAGAGAAGGTTACAGTACTGGGTGGGTGTGCATGTAGAGAAGGTTACAGTACTGGTGGGTGTGCAGGAAGAGAAGGTTACAGTACTGGGTGGGTGTGCAGGAAGAGAAGGTTACAGTACTGGGTGGTTGTGCAGGAAGGGAAGGTTACAGTACTGGGTGGGTGTGCATGTAGAGAAGGTTACAGTACTGGTGGGTGTGCAGGAAGAGAAGGTTACAGTACTGGGTGGGTGTGCAGGAAGGGAAGGTTACAGTACTGGGTGGTTGCGCAGGGAGAGACAGGGCCAGATTTGTACTTTTTACCGCCCAAGGCCACTATCACCAGCCGCCCCTGACAAACAGCAAACCCCCTACCACACGCACACTTTTATTGAACCCAGTAATCGATGTATTTAAAGATTTTTATTAATGGTGAAATTTTACTGAACAATCATCCTTCCAATTGATTGGGTTGGACAGTGTTGATGTGCCAATCGACTACAAACTACCAATTTGTCAATCGTTTTATCAATTTGTTTTGTGGATCGATTACTTCTGAAATGTTTATAATGGTTATAATTTTTATTCCATTTATAAGCCGAATCTAGGCTTTCGCTCTGATAGGTTGGAGCTGGGTGGAGGGCGGAGTTGAACTCCAAGATGGTGATGAGTGACAGCTCAGATCACAGACAATAAGCTGCCTGCAGTTGCTGCCCCTTCATCACCTGAGTCCCAGACACTTGCCCAACTACTGTGGTTCACATGTTTGGCAGCTTGAATGCATGAGGGTGCCAGCACACTACCCGCCCCTTGCTTCCTGGTGCCCTAGGCCATTGCATATGTGGTCTTGCCTGAAATCCGGCCATGGGGAGAGAAGGTTACAGTACTGGGTGGTTGTGCAGGGAGAGAGGGTTACAGTACTGGGTGGGTGTGCAGGGAGAGAAGGTTACAGTACTCGGTGGATGTGCAGGGAGAGAAGGTTACAGTACTGGGTGGCTGTGCAGGAAGACAAGGTTACAGTACTGGGGGGTTGTGCAGGAAGACAAGGTTACAGTCCTGGGTGGTAGTGGCTGGATGGTGTACTGCTCAAGGGCTCTGCCTCTGACACAGGAGACCTGGGTTCAAATCTCGGCTCTTCCTGTTCAGTAAGCCAGTAATTCAGTAAGGAGCTCTTTGGGCAAGACTCCCTAACACTGCTACTGCCTACTGAGTGCGCTCTAGTGGCTGCCTCGCAAGCGCTTTGAGTCCGACAGGAGAAAAGCACTATACAAAATAAGGTATTATTATTATTGTGCAGGGACAGAATGTTACAGTACTGGGTGTTTGTGCAGGAAGAGGAGGTTACAGTACTGGGTAGTTGTGCGGGAAGAGAAGGTGACAGTACTGGGTGGTTGTGCAAGGAGAGAAGGTTACAGTACTGGGTGGTTGTGCAGGAAGAGAATGTTACAGTACTGGGTGGTTGTGCAGGGAGAGAAGGTTACAGTACTGGGTGGTTGTGCAGGGAGAGAAGGTTACAGTACTGGGTGGTTGTGCAGGGAGAGAAGGTTACAGTACTGGGTGGTTGTGCAGGGAGAGAAGGTTACAGTACTGAGGGGTTTTGCAGGAAGAGAAAGTTACAGTACTTGGATGGTTGTGCGGGAGAGAAGGTTACAGTACTGGGTGGTTGTGCAGGGAGAGAAGGTTACAGTACTGAGGGGTTTTGCAGGAAGAGAAAGTTACAGTACTTGGATGGTTGTGCGGGAGGGAAGGTTACAGTACTGGGTGGTTGTGCGGGAGAGAAGGTTACAGTACTGGGTGGTTGTGCGGGAAGAGAAGGTTACAGTACTTGGATGGTTGTGCGGGGACAGAAGGTTACAGTACTGGGTGGTTGTGCGGGAGAGAAGGTTACAGTACTGGGTGGTTGTGCGGGAGAGAAGGTTACAGTACTGGGTGGTTGTGCGGGAAGAGAAGGTTACAGTACTGGGTGTTTGTGCAGGGAGAGAAGGTTACAGTACTGGGTGGTTGTGCAGGGAGAGAAGGTTACAGTACTGAGGGGTTTTGCAGGAAGAGAAGGTTACAGTACTTGGATGGTTGTGCGGGGACAGAAGGTTACAGTACTGGGTGGTTGTGCGGGAGAGAAGGTTACAGTACTGGGTGGTTGTGCGGGAGAGAAGGTTACAGTACTGGGTGGTTGTGCGGGAAGAGAAGGTTACAGTACTTGGATGGTTGTGCAGGGACAGAAGATTACAGTACTGGGTGGGTGTGCAAGGAGAGAAAATTACAGTACTGGGTGGGTGTGCAAGGAATTCCAGTTCTGCCATCACAGTTGCAACCACTCCACAAGCAAGCATGTGCACAGCCTGATTTTAATGCCTCCTTGCGGATTAATACAATGTTTGAAAATCAGGGCCATTGAGTAGATTAAAAAGAAAATGTATACATACTGGATCTAGACATTCTAGGGCAGCATAAAGAATTTTCCTAAATGACTAGTCAAGGTAAGGTGTGGCGTCTGACTAGGCTTACTAGATGGTCTTAGAGAAAGTTGGCTATGAATAACCGTAATTACTGATAAATAATTTCATTAGTTGAAAAACAGCAGCTGCCTTTTCTTCCACTAGCTTATGTGTGCTTATTTCTCAAATGGAATATAGGGGATTACATGAAGGCTCCAGACTGGCTCCAGACTGTGCGCTCAGCCATATATAAATGAAACAGTATTGCATTTAAATCACATCTTTCATTAATGTAGGATGAAAATATGGACTGGCTACTGCAACCACTAATGCTTCCATACAATTTTGCTAAATGGCATTCATTATTTTTGTATCTTTAAATAGAGTCGTGACTACTGAAAGGAAGAGAAAAAAAACAATATTATAAACAATGAAACGGACTATGATTCGACATATATAACACTGCAAGTTACTAAAATATTTTTTTTCATTTTAAAGAGATACCATATATTTCCGCGGATAGGCCGACTTTTTGACTCCAAAATTTTGGGGGGTCGGCCTATCCGCGGGGTATATTTGCTGGAGATGTGTGCAGGGGTGCCCATATGCAGAGTGTGCTGCGAAGGGTGTTTTAACATGTATAGCTACCTGTCCTTGCTCTGGCTTGCTTATTCTAGTGCTCCTGGCAGCTTTTCGGGCTGGCCACTAGAGCTCCAGGCTCACTGTAGTCACATGACAGTGCGCCTGGAGCTCTAGTGGCCTGTTATGAAGTTGCATGGAACACTAGAGGCTACAAGCCCGAGCAAGGACAGGTAGCTATATATATCCTACGACACTCATAGTGCACCCGTCAGCACACTACAAACTGGAGCTGTGCATGGGTATGAGATTGGCTCACAGTGATCACAGGGTCAGGAGCCAGTAAAATCGGCTCCTGACAGGCTGACAGAGCTCTGCCGTCATAGCGACGGCAGACTGAGGGGCCAGCGGGGATGGGTGAGAGGTGATCGTGCGGGCGCGGTAATTGAAACAGGGCCTAGATTTAATTTACAGCTGTCCAGAGGCATATAAGGTGGAACTAAACTTAGAACTTCACAGCTCTAAAAGCTTAGCCACAGCATGATAACCTTAATGGAAAAAATATCTTCATTACAATTTATGGAAATCATTAAAAAAAAAACAGATTTTTACTTGGTTTCACTTTTGCATAAGGCACTGAAAGGGTTAAAGAGAACCCAAGGTGTTAAAAAATTAAAAAGTAAATACTTACCTAAGGATAGGACATTTTTTAGATCCTCCACACTTTCCATGCTGTCTTCCAGTACTGCTCAAGACCCTGTTTAACATCAGGGCAGCACTCCTTTTCTGGCACAAGTGTGGCTTTTGCTGCACATGTGCAAGCATGGCCGCGCCTGCGCAATAGCATGGAGTCACTCATGCCTGAAGAGTAGCACGGCCCTGATGTGATTACCAACAAGCTGTTGTCGGTCATTTTTGGGGGTCCACAATAGAGATGGCCCGAACCTCCGATTTTCGGGTCACGAACCGTGAACGCGAACTGCCCAGAACCGCAATAGACTTCAATGGGGAGGCGAACTTTGAACACTAGAAACACTTATGTTGGCCACAGAAGTGATAGAAAAGATGTTTCAAGGGGTCTAACATCTGAGTTTTTGCATGGATGAGTGGGATAGAAGTCCCAGGGAAAAATCTGGATTTGACACAAAGCAGCATTTTAAGGGCAGCAATCACATTGAATGCTAAATTGCAGGCCTTAAGTGCTTTAAAACATCTTGCATGTGTATACATCAATCAGGGAGTGTAATTAGAGTACTGCTTCACACTGACATACCAAACTCACTGTGTAACGCAATGCAAACAGCTGTTTGTATAGTGACAGCCGTGCTGGATTGGTGCGCACCATGGCGAGAGTGCAGGCCGTGGCGGTTTTCAAGCCCATATGGTCGCCGGGCTGTGGTACCTCAATGATAGAACAACAGTGACTGTCCAGCTGATCAAATTTGGTCTGTCCTCAATGAAGCAACGACCTCACTATCTTGGGTGTGCCTCCCCCCCCGAGACACTCATATAGCCGTCGGTCATTGGTTCATTGTGATACGCAAGCTGCTTCACCGCGGCAAGGTAATGATCATGAAGGGGAATTGGCACATGTACATGCCTTTTGTTTTGTTGTTGCAGCTGCAGTGGCCTTAAAAATTCAGGAATCCGTCTGGAGTCCTGGACCCTGTTGGTGGTGGCAGAGAAGGCAGTCAAGCAGTGCTGTGTGGGGAGCGACTTAGTCTTGGGGCAGGCAGTCATACGGCGTGCAGGCAGAAATGCTGTTTGTTGGGACTGACTTAGTCTTGGGGCAGGCAGTAGCCCTCCGGGATCCATTCATTCATTTTGATTAAGGTGAGGTACTGAACACTTTTGTGACTTAGGCGACTTCTCTTCTCAGTGACAATGCCTCCAACTGCGCTGAAGGTCCTTTCTGACAGGATGCTTGAGGCAGGTCAAGACACAAGTTGGATGGCAAATTGGGACAGCTCTGGCCACAGGTCAAGCCTGCGCACCCAGTAGTCCAAGGGTTCATCGCTGCTCACAGTGTCTACATCCACACTTAAGGCCAGGTAGTCGGCTACCTGCCGGTCCAGGCATTGGTGGAGGGTGGACCCGGAAGGGCTAAGGTGAGGCGTTGGACTAAAGAATGTCCGCATGTCCGACATCACCATGAGATCGCTGGAGCGTCCTGTCCTTGCCTGCGTGGACATGGGAGAAGGATTACTGGCAGTTATACCTTTATTGTGTTGTCCTGTGACATGTAACGCATTGTAAAGCATAGTTGCCAGCTTGTTCTGCAAGTGCTGCATCCTTTCTGCCTTCTGGTGATTTGGAAACATCTCGGCCACTTTGTGCCTATACCGACGGTCTAGTAGCGTGGCCACCCAGTACAGCTCATTCCCCTTGAGTTTTTTTATACGGGGGTCCCTCAACAGGCTGGACAGCATGAAAGATGCCATCTGCACAAAGTTGGATCCAGACGTACTATCCATCTCCTCTTGCTCTTCCTCAGTGACGTCAGGTAGGTCCTCCTCCCCTCAGCCACGAACAATACCATGGGAACGTTGAGCAGCACAAGCCCCCTGCAATGCCTGCTGTGGTTGTTCTTCTTCCGCCGCCGCCTCCTCCTCCAAAGAAACACCTTCCCCACACGACTCTTCCTCCTCCTTCTCCTCCCCCCTCTGTGCTGCCGCAGGTGTTGAGGAAACATCTGGTTCTGATGAGAATTGATCCCACAATGCCTCCCCCTGTAACTGTATCTGTTCACGCTCCTGCACAGCTTGATCCACCACTCTACGCATGGCACGCTCCAGGAAGAAAGCGTACGGGATCAAGTCGCTGATGGTGCCTTCACTGCGACTCACCAGGTTGGTCACCTCCTCAAATGGCCGCATGAGCCTGCATGCATTTCGCATGAGTGTCCAGTTGTTGGGCCAGAACATTACCATCTCCCCAGAGTGTGTCCTTCTACTGTAGTTGTAGAGGTACTGGGTGACAGCTTTCTCCTGTTCTAGTAGGCGAGAGAACATAAGGAGGGTTGAATTCCAGTGAGTCGGGCTATCGCAAATCAGGCGTCTCACCGGCAACTTGTTTATCCGCTGAATATCGGCAAAGTGTGCCATGGCTGTGTAAGACCACCTGAAATTCCCACACACCTTCCTGGCCTGCTTCAGGACATCCTCTAAGCCTGGGTACTTTGACACAAATCTTTGAATGACTAGATTCAGCACATGTGCCATGCAGCGTACATGTGTCAGCTTTCCCATATTCAAAGCAGAAATGAGATTGCTGACGTTGTCACACACCATGCTGCCAATCTCCAGCTTGTGCGGGGTCAGCCACTGATCCACCTGTTTGTTAAGAGCAGCCAGTAGAGCTGCTCCAGTGTGACTCTCCGCTTTGAGGCAAGACATGTCTAAGTCTTGACACCGTCGTACCTGGCATGCAGCATAGGCCCTGGGGAGCTGGGGCTGTGCAGCTGGAGAGGAGATCGCAGCACCAGTATAGTTGAACTGCCACTCAGCCAAAGAGGAGGAGGAGGATGACGACAGTGAAGAGGATGTAGCAGGAGGAGAGGAGGTAGCAGGAGGCCTGCCTCCAAGCCGTAGAGGTGTCACAAGTTGGTACGCTGCACGGCCACATACTCCCTGCTTGTCAGCGGTCACCAGGTTGACCCAATGGGCTGTGTAAGTAATGTGCCTGCCCTGTCCGTGCTAGGCAGACCAGGCATCCGTGGTCAGATGGACCCTTGACCCAACGCTGTGTGCCAGAGATGACACCACTTGCCCCTCAACATCATGGTACAGTTTGGGTATCACCTTTTTAGAGAAATAATTGCGGCCTGGTATCTTCCACTGTGGTGTCTCAATGGCTACAAATTTACGGAAGGCCTCAGAGTCCACCAGCTGGTATGGTAACAGCTGGCGAACTAACAGTTCGGCCAAGCCAGCTGTCAGACGCAGGGCAAGGAGGTGACTGGCAGAAATTGGCTTCTTCCGCTCAAAGATTTATTTCACGGACACCTGGCTGCTGTGGGCAGAGAAGCAGGTACTGCGCAAGGTCAGAGGCGGAGTGGAGGAGGGTGGCTGTGAAGGTGCAAGGGAGAAAGCGGCTGAAGATGCTGCACCGAAAGGAGGAAGAGGAGAAGGAGGGTGGCTTTTCTTTTGTGTGCTGCTTTTGCTCAGGTGCTCTTCCCATTGCTGTTTATGCCTTTTCTGCATGTGCCTTCGTAAGGCAGTGGTCCCTACGTGGGTGTTGGCCTTTCCATGGCTCAATTTTTGAAGGCAGAGAGAACAGATGGCATTGCTCTCATCTGAGGCAGACACATTAAAAAATGTCCAAACCGCTGAGCCCTCCTGGGGTCATTGCACTATGGAGGCATCAGCAGCTGACGTTGAAGGGCATGCTGGCTGGCTGTCCATAGGTGGTGATACATGGCGCCGGACACTGCCACCAGCTGTTTCTGATGATGAGCTTCCCCTGCTTCTTTCAGGAACTCATCTCCTCCTACTCCTCTCTGACTCCCCTTCTGAACTGTCCCCCTGTTCATCTCTTTTTTTGGGAACCCACGTGGCATCCGTATCATCATAATCATCCTCCCCAGCTTCGCTTGCCTCAGACACCTCATAAACTGCACCAACAGCAGGTACTTCATCCTCCTCCTCCTCACACGTTATGTCCATAGTGTTGCCTAACTCAGACATATGAAGTGGTGTAACTTGCTTAGCGCCTTCATCTTGTTGTAACAAGAATGGCTGTGCATTAGTGATTTCTCCACCAAATAACTCCTGCAAAGTGTCAAATGGAATGGATGTGGTGCTAGTAGTAGTGCTGGTGGCTGCAGAAGATGAGGTGTTCTGTGTTAAATAGTCAACCACGTCCTGACAATATTGGGAGTTGATGGGACATGCCTTCTTCTGAGCACTGTACTTTGGGCCAGGGCAGCACGAAATCACGTCAGCATGACCTCGAACAGACCTGCCAGGTGGCCTGCCTCTGGGTCTGTCCCTGCCTCTGCCTCTACCTGTTTTGTCCATATCGGCGGGGATGCAGTAAAAGGTATGCACTGACTTGACTAATACAATGTGCAGTCACACAGGTGCAGTGAAAGGTATGCAGTGACTGGTATTAAAATACAATGTGCAGCTGTCACACAGGTGCAGTTAACAGGTATACTCGGAGTGGTATATTACACAGCGTGCGGTCACACAGGTACTGTTAACAATTATGCAATGACTGGTATTACAAATGTGCATCTGTCATACACACACAGGTACCGGACAGGCACAGTAACACTGCGTGAGCTCACGTAGGTAGGTGGGTGCATTGAAGTGAACAACAGGTAGGTATATGCAGTGATGGGTATTACAATGTGCACCTGTCACACACAGACAGGTACCGGACAGGCACAGAGACACTGCGTGCGCTCACGTAGGTAGGTGGGTGCACTGAAGGGAACAACAGGTAGGTATAAGCAGTGATGGGTATTACAATGTGCACCTGCCATACACAGACAGGTACCGGACAGGCACAGTGACACTGCGTGCGCTTACGTAGGTAGTTGGGTGCACTGTGAACAACAGGTAGGTATATGCAGTGATGGGTATTACAATGTGCACCTGTCATGCACAGACAGGTACCGGACAGACACAGTGACACTGCGTGCGCTCACGTAGGTAGTTGGGTGCTCTGTGAACAACAGGTAGTTATATGCAGTGATAGGTATTGTCAGGAACGCCTGCGTATACGGTTCCCGACTGCGGGTTTGACCAGATCAAGCGGGGAGCAGCCTTATTCGAGCTACAAACAAGGCTGTGACCCCTCAAAAGCTTCTTACTGCCACCACTAGCGGTTTGCTAGACACGTCCACTCGGCTGTCGAGTGCTCAGCATGCAATCCGCATTTTCGTATTCGAGTCAGCTTTGCGCTTTAGGCCGAATACGGGAACGCCACGCACATACACGCTCAGTTGCAATCTTATACTGCAGTGAAGCAAAACCACTAACAGTCGTTCCGAACGATACTGTTAGCCACTCTGCTGTCGAGCTACTCGCACTGGCATTTTCGTACGTTGGGTCAGCTGCGCGCTTTAGGCTAACGTATGACAAACGCCCCCACACACAATGCAATTACAATCTCATACGGTAGGGTTGCTCAAACGTACAATTAGGCATGGATTTATACACAGTTGCACTTCAGTCTCTTCTAGGCTATGAGTGTTAGTATAGTACAGCAGAAGTCAAACTTATTTAAATAACAATTTCATATTCCAGAAAAAACATGGAACAATGCAGAACTTAATATATACAAAAGATGTACAAAAACAAAGTAAAAAAGTTACACAGTAAAAGTTACAAGATAAAAGTTACAAAAATACATACAAGGATATTTGCATAAAAATAAAAATGGGGATTAAAACGTTACCAACTTGAAGGTCTAAACGTTGTTGGCGGGAGCACGCCGTTTTTTCGACCAGGAGTCGAGATCATCCTTAGCTATGCGCTATCTCCAGGAGAAGATACCTGTGACTGTCCTGGACCAATTTAAATAGTCTGAAGTGTCCCCTGGGGCATTTAATGTCCAGCCCCCAGGAACTAATGCAATCTCCCCGTTTGTGACATCACCGAACGCTTGTCCTAGTCTTCCTGTGATATGCGAACTTTAAAGGGTTCCTGTTTTAGCTTTTTGAAGGTTGCAGAATTCAACAGGTAAGATTGTATCCTAACAGACATCAAAAGGCTTCCTCAACATTACTTCCTCGCATCAAAGTTTTCCTGTTTCCGTTTTTAATGTCTGCAGAGATTTCCAACCCCTTCCAGCCGGCTGTCATGTACATTTCAAACCTTCAGGTGTCAACTTCCCCTGTCCCCAAGACTCTGGTAGTCTTACTTTGTATAATGGGACAATGGCTGACTCTAGAGTTCAAAAGCCAGGCCGACCAGCCTATTCTTCCTCAATTGGCAGCTAATTAGCAGTAGACACCTCTTCCCCTGCTGGACAATGAGGGCAGAGGTAATGTACATTTACATACAGAATTTACATGTACATACAAGCTCCCATTAACCATTTCCTGGGGCCAGGTGGCACCTTCAAGAGCCAGACTAGCTTTTAGCAGACATAGTAGACAGAAAAATGACAGAAATATGTTCCTGTATTCCCTAACATCATCATCACCCCAATATATCACCACAGGTAGTACAATGTACACCTGTCGCACACAGACAGGTACACACACTGTGTGTGCTCATGTAGGTAGGTGGGTGCACTGTGAACAACAAGTAGTTATATGCAGTGATGGATATTACAAATCTGCACCTGGCACAGTAGTAATTTTCACCAAGGGGCCAAAGGCCAGCTGCGACTGACTGACCGGGCTGTATATAATGCAAGTGGGCCACACACACAAAAAAAAAAGATCACAAGATTAGCTCTCAAAAAAGGGGTGCTTTTTTAGCAATAAGAATCAGCTAAGGAGCAAGCTAACAAGCCTACAAGAGCCTAACTAAGCTTTCCCTATGAAAGTCTGCAGCAGCTCTCCCTTCTCTAATTACTGAGGGCACATGAGTGAGTCCAATGCCTGACACTGCCTGCCTTTTATAAGGGGGGGGGGGAGTGGCTCCAGGAGGGAGTGTAGCCTGATTGGCTACAATGTGCCTGCTGACTGTGATGTAGAGGGTCAAAGTTGACCCTAATTATGCACTATGGGGGCGAATCGAACTTCCGGAAAAGTTTGCGGTTCTCAGCGAACGTGAACCACAGAAGTTCGCCGGCGAACCGTTCAGGCCATCACTAGTCCACAATCAGAGATAGAGGACCGGAGGATGGCGTGAAAAGCCTCTGTATGATCCAGAGGCTTCCCTCCATGCAGGTAAGTATGTCTTTTCGTACCTGAGGTTCGCCTTTGGTACTGAAGTAAGAGGTATACGGAGGCTGCCATATTTATTTCCTTTTAATCAATACCAGTTGCCTGGCAGCCCTGCTGGTCTATTTCTCTGCAGTAGTATCTGAATAACACCAGAAACAAGCATGTAGCTAGTCTTGTCGGATCTGACTTTAAAGTCTGAAACACCTGATCTGCTGCATGCTTGTTCAGGGGCTATGGCTAATAGTATTAGAGTCAGAGGATGAGCAGGGCTGCCAGGCAACTGGTATTGATTAAAAGGAAATAAACATGGCAGCCTCCATATACCTCTCTCTTCAGTTCCCCTTTAAGCCTCATTGTCTACTGTACAGAGAGCTGTCTTGGCAGAGCTCTCCTGCACTCTATTCACAGCTGCTGATAAGAACTACTGTAATTAGAAGGTTGATCTGGTACACAACTGATCAGCACACAGGACATGCAGAAGTGAATTTCTTAAGCAACTATAGCTGGAATAAAAACTTTTCATTGTGTGCTGTGTAAGAGTTCAGGTCTGTTTTAATTTTGATATTGAAACATTTTATGGTGTTTGTACTTTTTTTTGAAGGTGATGGGAATTGTCCTACCTTGTTCACCAAGATGGCCTCAATCAACCTGGTATCATACAACCACCTCACATGAGGCCAGTTACTATACCACTCAGGATAAATGCAGAATTGTCATATGAAAAAGCCCCAGTCCCATAATCCATTTTGACATTAATCAGTTTTACCAGTAAAGGTGCCCATACACTCGTCAGATTGGCAGCAGATAGATAAGAAATGCATCTGATGATCTATCTGATGCATTTTTAGAACATTTTTTACCAGGATAGAATTCCAATAGATTTCAGTTTGAAATCTATTGAAATTCGATCTGATGGCATTTTTTTGCCATCAGATTTCCATTAAGGCCAATGCAAACTGATAAGCAATCTCATCAGATCGACCTAAATTTTCCACCCTGCCAGTTCGATGGAAATCCATCGAAATCGATCGAAATTGGCCATCGATCGGTCGATTGGCCAACCGATTTGCAAACGATCAATCGATCGATCGGGATCGATCGGTCGGCCAGAAAATCGGCTGAGTGTATGGGCCCCTTAACTGGCTCAGTCAGAGCTTCATGTAGAAAGTGCAGCTGTACGTTTAGAAGATAAACATGTACCATGAATAGAGACACACTCACAAAGACAACACAAGAATCTGTGCCTTAACAAAAGATCACTTTATAGTCTTTAAGCAACAAAGTTCGCTAGGGTGTGTCCTAATTGATTGGAACACCACATTCATGTGACAGACAGCTTAGGCTAATGCATGGCTTAATCACAGCATAACCAAGGTGTGTAAACCTAACATAACCTCATACGCATCTGCTGCGTCTTTCTACATGATTGTGAAGGAGGCAGAATTATTTAACTTTCTTATCGAGATTAATTATTAGTGGAATGGAAGGCCAAAAGCACAAATATAGACAAGCTATGCCTTTTAAAGTACATCTGTCACAAACCTGGGCATTCCAAATGTATCCTTCATGAAATCAAGAGATCTGCATTGAAAACTGCAGGACAAACAATAAAATCAGGGATATTGGTTGATGAATTGATAAGCTTTATTTTTATGGGTTTGAAAAAGCTGATCTTGACCAACTTCTCAAGCCGCAGTGTAAATCATTAAAGGACATCCGAAATGAAAATAAACTGATGAGATAAACAATTGTATCTATCCTCCTTCTCCTAAAAATTACTTTTTTTTTAGATATTCAACAGTTTTATTTTATAATTACATCTAGTTTTAAAGTTGTTACGGTTTCATTATCTCTTAATGACACGTGCACTGAAGTATGCCAGAGCTCAGAATTATGAACTTCTTATCTCTTTCCTGCTCTCAGAAGCTATTTACTGACAGGAAAGTGTTTTATGGCTGTAATTCCTAATCAGTGAGGGTAATGCAATAGTCTGACTCAGTCCCAAACCGGACAGAAACTGTCACTTGCATACATGATGTTTAACTCTTTCAGGCATGGGAAGAAAAAAAGGAACACAGCCTAGTTATTTGTGTGCTTGGGAACTGTACATACACATGTCTATCTAATCATGTCACATGTCACCTCGGTTGTCCTTTAATGATGATGGATGGCTTCACAGACCAGTCACCAGACTAAAGGCCCATACACACGTCGGATTTCCGTGAACGACGGGTCGTTTGAACGTCCCGTCATTCAGTCGTTCACCCGCTAAATCGGGCGTGTGTACAGACTGTCGTTCGCTTGATAAGAGTGAGTTTGAGGGCGGATCGCTCAAACTCACTCCTATCAAGCGAACGACAGTCTGTACACACGCCCGATTTAGCGGGCGAATGACAGGACGTTCAAACAACCCGTCGTTCACGGAAATCCGACGTGTGCATGGGCCTTATAGCAGACCAAACTCTGGAATTACAAAAGGTACTCAGACACCCGTCGATCTGCCATCAGATTGACCATCAGATAAATTCCTCTCTAAAACTGATCAACAGAGTATCCTAACAGCTCGAGGTGACCCAAAACCTCTAGGAAAGTATAGGGGACTAAAAGTGACTGAAAAGCCTTCCTACTAAAAAAACAATGCTTAGTGTGGTTTTCCATTTTAAGGGTAGGAACACACTAGGCAGAATCGCATATGCATTTTCCATAGCACACAGTGGAAAATGCATATCCGATTCTGCCTTGTGTGTTCCTACCCTAAAACAGGGTGCACACACTACAGGCAGATTTCCAATATATTTAGCATGAAATCTAGTGGAAATTGTCAAATTGTCCTAGCCCCCCCCCCCTACATATGTAATATTAGTATTGCAATACATTTGCATGCATGTCAAAATTATTAGCATTTCATTGACAATCTCTAGTGCAAATACATACAGTACAAATACCACTCTATTGTAGCTGTAAAGCACATACATATTTGTCAAGAACACTCAGCCTTGGAAATGATAGCATAGGAAAGACAGGTACACTGTCAATGATCTTAACATTTAGCCAGAAAAGGTTCGCTGTACAGGAAAACAACGAATCCATCTACCTCCCTATTTCAGGGGATATTCCAAAAATAGTACATATAAGCAGGAGTTTGAAAAACCAAGGTCTACACCAAGTTTCCCGTAAGATAACACACTGTTCTGAACCACAATCTCATCTCAATGCATTTAATTACCCCTAATACTATAACTGTACATTCCTCTTTCCATGGAAATGAATGGGAGCTTGTGCATGACTCTATGGTAATGCATGTACACTGCAAGTGATTGCAAGGCCGGATTTATACTTTGTGTGCCCCTAGGCCAAGCATGTTGTGGTTCCCCTTCCATGTGCAGTAGCACCCCTCTCATTCCATGTGCAGGGGCCCAGAATTTGGATTCTGTAGATTTTAATAAGAATGAAGTCAAAATAATGTTGACTTATTTTCCATGTACACTATAGGGAATGGCTTGCTAATAATAGATGTTAAAAATGAATTTGTGGCATCATCAAATGCTATTTTCTGTCAATCAGCGCAGATATTGCTATGTCAGGCCATTGAACTGTTAAAGCCTGTTTCCATTTGTGTCAGCATGCAGGGCCGGATTGACCATAAGGCATTGTAGGCACGTGCCTACAGGTGCCTGATGAGGAAAAGGCGGCTCATTCCCTCCCCTAGTGCCTCCCAACCTCCTTCCCTATGCAGAGTCCCGAGCAGAGCATGAGTATGTGGCTACTCATCCAGCTCTCAGCATTCCACTGATTGCACATTCCACAGGGGTTTGTAGTCTAGGGTCCCAAGGCATCAGTGCCTATAGGATCCAGTGATGTTAATCCGGGCCTGCCAGCATGCGTTTCTGAGATGCAAGTTTGCATCTGAACCCCTCTAGCCATGCCATGCACAGTTATGGGGATTCACATGATGCAATATTTTGCTGCCAACCGTCACTTTTTTCCCCAAATTTGATGCACCCCATCGATTTCAATAGACGGCATTTCCCTGTCCGAATGTGTGTGCATGAAAATGCTGCAAATCACCTCTAGTGGAAAAGAGCCAATACTAAATATACAATGTGAGATGTCACAGTAGCCCAGACACTTATTTTCCATGATTATTATGCTTTGTTCTGCATCAGAGCAGTTTGCTGATCACTGTGGCTTTTGTAAATCTGGCTCAATGTCTGCCTACCAGATGTACTAATGATGCCTCACATACATGGTGTCCCAAGAAGAACACAGAGTTTCAGCTGTTTTTTCTCTGTCTTGACAGAACTGTAGAGAAACGAAAATAGCAGTAGTGTACAGTCATCTGCACTGAAATCATGCACACAAAATTCTATTGTGTCAGTTATTTCACCCAGACTGCTTTTCACAGTAAATCTGGCCTTTTTTTAAATGTACCGAACAGATTTTAGGCATCCTACCTAATAATTGGCAAGTGTCCCATGTCCGTGTGTCAGTGCTATATTCTCTGCGCATGTGCACGGGGACGCAGAGACACTGCCGAGAGCTGGGGGGAATGACGCGCGGCAGTGGAGGAACTGCCCCGAAGGGCAGGCAGTGTGTGTGCGCGTGCCATGTGTGTGGGCGGGTGCACGTGCCATGTACGCGTGCGGTGTGCGTGTGCATGATTGGCGTGCGATGTATGCACACTGATAAAAGAGATAGACCAGTGCGGGGAGGAGGGAGGGTGCCGCCACAGCCTAGCGCCCATTTTTAAACGGGCCTTAGGCCTAGTGTACTTTATAAAAAAGAAGTGGTAAAGCAGAAATGCTTTCAAAAATGCAACGCATAGTTTAATCATTTGATGATCTGCAAAATGTATAACTGAAAAGAACGTACTGTATATCAAATCAATATGTGGTGTGCCTACCCTGTGCATTTAAAATGGAATCAGCTCTTTCAAGTACAGCTACAAATAGTTAATAATGAATTCAACAAGTAGGTTGTTCCAAACATCTAGGAGAACTAACAACAGTTCTGTGGTTGAAGAACAGAGCAGTTTTGTAAAGCCTCATGCACACAGGCTACAACTGTCGCCGCAACCACGTGGCACGCGCTTGTTGCGGCGACAGGTCGCCCGTGTGTATGAGGCGCGCACCCCGAACTGTCGCTAGTCGCTGCTGTCGCCAGGCGAATGGCCAATCGCCAGCAACAACTGTCGCCACAACATCAACGCAACTGTCGCTAGTCTGCCGTGTGTATGCGGACTAGCGACAGCAACTCCATACACAATGTATGGAGTTTCCAGCGGGGGGACGGCAGAGGGAGAAACCTTCGGCGACAGCTTCCGCCGAATCTGTGTCCCTCTGTGCGCCGTGTGTTCGGCTGTTGCACAGAGGGACCTAGCGACGAGCTGTCGCTGCTTTTTTTTTTTTTCTTATGGCTCGAGCCACCGCTGTGGCTCATGTGTATGAGCCATAACTGGACAAAACATTCTGTTGTCAACCACAGGGCCTTTGTCTTCTTGAGCAACCGTTTAGGGTGAAATATTATTCTCTTATGAAGGGGCACACTGGTTTGTACTTAAAGAGGAACTGTCACGAAAATCTTAAAATGTAAAACACATACAAATAAGAAGTACATTTCTTCTTGACTTTTCTCCTACGTTGCTGTCACTTACAGTAAATAGTAGAAATCTAACATTACCGACAGGTTTTGGTTTAGTCCTTCTGTTCATGGGGGATTCTCAGATTGGCCTTTATTCTTTATAAAACATTCCCTGAAAAAGATTTATACAATAATGCTGAACAGCCTCCCTGCTCACTGTACACATTTTTGGCAGTTGGACAGTGCTTTATCAAAATAAAGAAAACCTTAAGAACCCCCTATGAGAAGATAGGCTAGCCTAAAATCTGTCGGTAATGTCAGATTTCTACTACTTACTGTAAGTGACAACAGCATAGGAGAAAAGTAATTTATGGCTCATTTAATTCTAGAAGAAAAAGTACTTCTTATTTGTATATAAAATGACAAAAACACAGAAAAGCTGCGCTCAGTACACATATAACCATCTTAGACACAAGCAATATTAAAGCTAACGCTTAGTCACTGATGTATAAGGGCAATCTATTAACAGATCAGTGCATCAAAAAACGTGTAATCTAAAAACACATATAAAAGTCCATAAGCTTCCTGCTATGTGGAGCGCTCCTGCATAATGTGTGTAAGCATTAACAGTCAAATCTTCATAGAAAGCAGTAAGCGCTTCTTTAGAAATCACTGCGATGAGCCTTTATAATGGCAAATAGCAAAACCATCAGGAGGATCCCCCATCAGGTGTGAACTCACCAGATATGAAGACCGTGAAGGCCGTGTCATGACAGGAACAGCTTCCAGAGAGGATGGAGTTCTGTGTATGGAAGAAAAACCTCTAGTGATTGAATGCCTTGTTTTTATGCAGCAGACTGAAGGGTGGCCGTTGTAAGCAGCACTGTACACCTGGGAAACCCGTCTGAGTGGAAGGAGACTTGCCGGAGAGGCTGTGGGGTGGCCTATACCCCAGACGTGAGATCTGGCCTTCACGGTCTTCATACCTGGTGAGTTCACACCTGATGGGGGATCCTCCTGATGGTTTTGCTATTTGCCATTACAAAGGCTCATCGCAGTGATTTCTAAAGAAGCGCTTACTGCTTTCTATGAAGATTTGACTGTTAATGCTTGTTATTTGTAAATGTTAACATGTATTTTAAATTGCAAGATTTTCGCGACAGAGGTCCTTTAAGTCCTGTCTCTGGGTTCCGTGATGCTCTGCCCCCAAATAACATGAGGCTCCGCCCCTCTAAATGGCACTATTCTTTGCACTCAAACCCCATGCCTGCACGAGAATATGCCAGCCACCTGCTCGCACCGTTTTGGAGCACAGCTGAGAGGTTACTTACCTCTTAGCATTCTAGCGCCAGAACTTCTCTATCAACCGCTCATCCAGTGTCCCATCTCCATAGGTACAGAGGTGTCATTTTCAGTGAGACACCACTGAGCCATAGAGGGGGTGCTGGACGCATGGCTGATAAAAGAGCTTCCGGTGCTGGAATGCTGAAAGGTGAGTAATCTGTCAGCAGTGCCCCGGGAGGGGGAAAGAACACCTGCCTAACTGTTATGGGGGGGGGGAGCGCATATGCCTATCTATACTGGGGTTAAGAGACGGAGAACATCTGCCTACCTATACGGGGGAGGAGGGATAACACCTGCCTAACTATACTGGGGGAGGGGGGGGTTACATCTACCTATACTGAGGGAGAACACATCTGCATACCTATACTGGGATTGAGAGAGAGAGCACACCTGTCTACCTACACTGGGGGGGGCACACCTGCCTACCTATACTGTGTGTGTGTGAGTGAGTGAGTGTGTGTGTGTGTGTGCGTGCGCGCGCGTGTGTGTGTGTGTGTGTGTGTGTGTGTGTGTAGAGGGAGAAGGCACCAATGACTAGTCTCGCTCAGGGCGCAGTGAAACCTAAGGCCGACCCTGGCCACAACCAAATCCACACCCTATTAAAATCAATACATACTATGTATTAAGAAAAATGTGTATTAGAATACAGTCTTGCATGCTGTAAATGCACAAGTGCAGCAGCCTCATCCGCTGTTTAGCACACAAGTGCTGCTCTATTGCCATTGGCTGAGATCCAGTAAGTGACTTCCTGTACCATTTTTATTCCAGAAATGTGCACAAATAAAAAAAAGTGCTATTCCTTCAGTACCATTTCAACTGCAATATTTCACAGGACATTTATAGGTTTCATTTCAAACTTTTTGCACCATACAAGTACCATTAACCTCAGTACATGGTACTGAACAAATTCAAATGAAATAACTATCGCTAGACTTCCCTGCAGCCAGGACCTGACACGCAACAAGGAGAAATGGCTGCACCAAACTGAAGGGAAGTCAGATCCTGAAGGCTATACATAACAATCATAAATCAAACAGACCCGAGCATTAGTTGTTGTTACTGTCAAGCATAGCAGTCATCTATACAGCCTGGTCTAAAATACTCTTCTCTTCAAGACAGTCAACAGCTACTGGCTATCTCTGCTACTCAACAAGCTTTACCTAACTTGCTGGCCGACGGTATTTGCTCAAATGAAATTTAAGGTCCGTTCCTGTAAAAACAGAAGCATGAAAATTCTACTGTGCTTTGTAGTCAGGGATTTCTTTTACAGTGAGTGCTGAGTGACAGGAAAAAGAACCAAGTTGCGCTAAGAACAGCTGTTTGCTTGCAGTTACTCTATACACAAGATATGCACTTTTCCTTGTATGAAAAGGCCTCAAATGAAAGCTTAACTACTGTGATGTGAAAATGCAAATACTTTCCCTCGCAGTATAAAGGTACGTATACAAACTAGATTTAGCCTGGTCCGAGCCACGCCATTAGTTTGTGGGAAAATCACTTGGAAATCTAGTTTTTGTATGTCCACACTGATATAGTCAAGATAGGAATATGCAGTATTTGGTGTTTTGTTGGTTGTACAACCACAGAGGGGCATATGCAAAAAAAAAATGTCAAAGCACAAGCAGAGATGTCGCAAACATAGAATTTTCCGTTCTCGAACAGCGAACGCAAACTTACACAAATGTTTTCAGACATGCAAACCCAGTGAACCTCCATAGACTGCAATGGGCAGGCAAATTTTAAAACCTACAAAGGTTTCTGGTCACAAAATGTATGGTAAAGTTGTTTCAAGGGGTCTAACACCTGGACTGTGGCATGCCGGAGGGGGATTCATGCCAATAGTCCTACCACAAATTATGGAGTTGACGCAAAGTTGGGTTTTCATCCCTAAAGGGCAGAAATCACATTACATTCCTACAAGTAATACACTGGAGTGGTACTGTGCGTGCAATTTAATGTAGCAACAATAGCAGTAGTGTGCACAGCTCTGGGTGTCAGTGGGCCGTAGATTGTCACACACAGAGAAATGCAATAGTACTATCAGAATACAGTCAAATAATAATGCACTAAAGTGGTTCTGTGCCTGCAACTTAATGAGGAAACAAGAATAGCAGCAGTGTGCACACAGTTCTGGGTGTCGGTGAGCTGTGGAGTGTCTCACACACACAGACAAAAAAGGAGACCGATGTACTAGCCCTCAAAAGGGCTGTTTGCTTTCACAGCAAGTGAGGAACAAGTACACAGGCCTAGCTGTTAGCTAATGCTTTCCCTACCTATCTGCAGCAAGTCTGACCCTGCTCTCACTAAGAGTCAGCAGCCAGCAGAGAATGAATCCAATATGGCCACCGCAACTGCTTTTTAATGGGAGGGTGGGGGGTCCAGGAGGGGGTGCTAGCTAATTGGCTGCCATGTGTCTGCTGACTGTGAGGAAAGGGGTCAAAGTTTGTCTCCATGATGATGTATAGGGGCGGGTCGAACATGCCATATGTTCGTTGTTCGCAGAACTGTCCACCGGCAAACTGTTTGAGCCATCTCTAACGGCATGTTTACCTTTATGTACAGTGACAAGGTAGCACACATTATGAAATTACTGCAACCTGCGTTCTCTAGGTTGCATGAGCGTTGTTATAGTAATGGCCACTACTTTACCCTAACTAAATAACACGGGTCATGCTCATTGCACAATGAGTGCAATCTAGTCATTGTAAGTAACCCTAAATTGGTGTGTGTGTTCCCTGCCCATGGCAAATTTACCACATTTTTATTAGTACAATTACGTACAATTACTTTACATAGTTACAGTGACCCAGTAAACAACCCTCAGACTGACCTAGAGAGCCCAGGGTATGCTGACGGGATTGTGCAAGTCAGCAGCAGTAATGAATTACCACTGATCCCTCTAATCTTGTAAGAGAGCACACAATATAATGCTGGTAAGTTGGTAACACCAAGCTATTCCCGAAAGCAGAATTTTGGGCACCCATCAGCTAATGGATAATTTGGGCACCCCATAGGCACCAATGTTAATATCAGCTATTAGACGCCCAAAGCAGAAATTTGGACGCGTGATAATTATTGTTTTTCAAATTACAATTTTATAGTTTTTGAATTTTTTTATCGATTTGAACGATAGAACATTGACATTTTTAAGGTTTCGTATTTACAAATTGTTCATTTTTGAAAATTATCATTTTGAAATTTATTGTTTTGAACATCATAAGGTTAGGAAGGGGGATTTTAGGGATAGGCAAAATTAGGCATAAGGAAGGTTTTTTTTTGGTTTTAACATCAAAAAGGGGGTTTTATGGTACCCATACACGGTACAATAAAAACATTTGATTTTCCCATTTTTTCGACCAAAACGATTGAATCGAGTGAAAAGAATGTTTTTTTCAATCAAGAAAAATGAACGATTATACAATTTTTTCTATAAAAATCCAATCAAAAATGTTGGAAAAATCTTTATATTCGACCTAACGGAATAATCGAACTAAATTATCTAATTGAAATTTTTTTTTTAAATTGTACCATGTATGGGCACCTTTAGGGTTAAGTGTCAAGAATGGGGGTTTTAGGCCATCATAAATCACAATCGCTGACGCCAGCGTTTTACGGTTTTGTGTGTGATTTTTTAGCGCCTCCCAGCAATTACCTGCACATTGTGATTTTTTTTATAAAGCACTTTTCTAAGCGTTTTTGCAGAGCAATTTTGTTTTTTCACTTCCTGGCGTCAGTCGGGAAGTGAACTCTTTCACCCGGAAAAGAATAAATACAATGTATTTATTCTTAATTGCGCTGAGGAAATCGATATACCAAGCACTTTTTCAAGCGTTTTGCGATTTCCCTATACCTTCCATTATAGGCAAAAAAATTTACAGGCAACGTTTTTGTGAGCGTAATCGAACTGCTCAGATGTGAGCACTCTCATAGGGAATGATTGCACAATCGCTTTTAGGCTCCCTGCACACTGCAAATTCGTTTTCCGATTCCGTTTCCAATTCCGATTTTCCCTGAATACATTCAACAGAAAAACGGATCAAAAAAACGCAGTATGCAGTAAAGATTAAAAATCGGAATCGGATGTAAAAACCGATTAAAAAGCGGAATCGGAATCGCATGTAGTGTGCAGGGAGCCTAAGGGCTCTTTTCCACTATGAAATATTCCGATCGCAATTGCGTTTCAATTTCCATCATGCGATTGCAATTGCGATTGAGCTACTATACGCATTATAGTCCAGCTCAATCGCATACAAAACGCGGCAGGACGACGATTGAACTTTGACCAAAATCGCATCGCAATCGGATCGCACTAATGGAAATTGCTGCTGCAGTTTACATTAGTTGAATGTACCTTGCGATTTGAGATCAGAAGCAAATCGCAAATCGCAGGCTAGTGGAAAAAGGCCCTTAGGACGCTTTTCAAAATCGCCGGTGCTTAACAAACCCTTAGGGTTAGGCATCAAGAAGTGGGGATTTAGGGTTAGGTGTCAGGAATGGGGCACCCATTTTTCCTTGCTCCCCTATTTCATGTAGGTGCCACTCCTTCCCTCCCCAGTCTGAGAGCTGCTCTACAGAATATTATAAATGACAAATTATGGTACTAACTGTGTATAAAAAATATATTTTTAAATGAAGATACAATGGTAGCTTTCCCAGAACAACTACTACTGCTACTACTACTACTAATAATAATAATACATACATACATACAACAATAACAGCACAATAGCATCAGCATAGCAGGTACCCTTGTTGTGTAGGCCGTAGTAAGAGGTGGGAAATGATATTTGTCATTTATTACCTCCCAGGCAGCTATCACATATAATAAGTAGATCAAAAACTGTGGGCCTCGAGCAGAGAATAACACAGTTCAGGATGGAAAGCCAGCTTTTATGCAAGGCTGTAAACAAAATTATAATTGTTTAAAGCAGGAGTCCTGGCTGGGCGATTTTTAAACAAGGGAATTCATCCATAACATTGCTAGTTTTTATACTGTGAGAGCTTCATTAAACGCAGGTATAAAGTTCAGACTATTTCATGGTGAATTTATGGACTGCAGGGTAATTCCTTAACATGAAAAGCTGCATATATTTTAAATTACAGTGGTAGTGGCTGCAATAATAAATAATACAATTTTTAATAAGACTCCGAGAAAACCATTCAGTATTGCCAACAATGAAATTTTTCACCTATATTTGAGAATGTGGGGTTTTCGGGAGCCAGATTTTATTATTAAAATGTAGATTTTGTTCATTCTTGTTTGATTAGTTCTGCACATGGAGGAGGACAAAGTGAAATCCACTGAATTTCATACACTGTATTAACTGGTATTTGAACTGAATTCAATTATTAAAGAGAAAGTTAAAAAAAAAAAATCTTGAGTACAAAATGTTTCAATACCCTCTGGAGAGAACTCCACTGTCTTAGGTAGCATGCAAAGTCATTATTGTGGTCATGCCTATGTAGGGATGGAAGGCAGCAGAAACTCACTCAGTATCTTTCCTAGAGATGGTCAGTAAGATGCAAGTAATACTGGCATGCATGGATTTTTTTTGTTGCTAATTGTGCAGCTGACTCTGATTGGCCAATTCCAAGGTGCATACAATTTGCAACATTTATTTGCATGCAAAACAGAAGTATTTGTGTCTCATTGACCATCATTATTCTTTTTGTGGTTGTGCTAGATG